>NC_079488.1:107557094-107860125 GCF_020520425.1 Spinacia oleracea
CCATGGATCTACTAAACTAGATTTTCGGTCGAGGCTATTTTCAGGTTTAAAGGGCTTTTGGTCAGGGCTTCATGCCTCCATGTGAAATTTAATTCCCCTCGCTAGGCCCAAACCTTCGCCCTATTGGTCATTTGCACTTTCGTTAAAGCTTTTATTTTTGAATGTAAAATCAGTTCATTAAATAAAAATTCATACGACATTTATAATAGAAATCGAATTTAACGAATACATAACAAATTGAATCAAAAAAGGTATTCCTTCATCAAAACTACCATCGTTATGAATATCTTGGACCGTGGGATATCTCTCGCACATATCGCTAGAATATACAGCCTTTTCGAAGAGACGGTCTAATGATTTGTTGTAGCCGCAAGGACGATTTCCATCCGATTCATATTAGTCAATGTAAATTTGATAATTGTTTCGATCTCGTATAATTCTTTCGTTAAAGATAAAGTATTAAGAAACTTTCTTAAGGCTACCAAAATTCTTAATATTAGTGGAAATTACTACTCCCTCTGTCCAAAAATTATGGACGTGTTTGACTAAAAACACGGGTTTTAAGAAAAGTGGATATAGTATATGGGAGAAAGTGAAAAAGTGTATAGGAAAATGGAATATAGTGTATGATCAGAAAGTGTAAAAAGTAGAATAGTGTATGAGAAAGTGGAAAAGGATATGCAAAAAATAATGTCCAAATAAGAAAACAGGGCTATAAATTTGAGACGTTTCCGAAATAGAAAACATAACTATAATTTTGGGACAAAGGGAGTATTAAAAAAACTCGTACTTTTTTTAGAGAATCCATTAAAAGGGAAATAGTACTAACATAATCTTTGCCAAAACTCCAAGGTCAGATATGAGCTAAATTATGAGCCACCTTATTATTAGTTTATTACTACGCTCAACAAAAGACCAAACTATTTCATCAAAAAAACATTAAAAAAAGCTCATATTATTGATAAAGTTTTAATTGCCACAACACAAGAGATGGATTTGGGCTTCTAGAAAAAATAAAAGGGTTCCCCTATTCCACTTTATACTAAAGTAAGTTTTACTCCGTAGTAAGTTAACTTCGAACAAAAATAAGATCAGATAGTTGAAAATGTGGTGAAGAGACACACGTTTTTGTTTAATGAATCTTCTATTGTATCTTTACTAGAAAAAGTTTCATTAATCGAACTTAGGTTAGTAGATGGTACCATAATAAAAAGAGCATTTTTCTGATCCAATTAATTTCTCTATATCAGTCCATTTTAAGGCAGTCCTCTTGTTAACCAGAACTCACATGCCCACTTATGACTTATCCCATATAGGCCACCTTAACGAAGATTATGGAGGATGATCAACACATACTATGTACAGTACTTCCTACTTGAGTCTTGTATAAATTAATGATCTCCAAACTATTTTTGGTGTGATCATAATTGTGTGTGAGAACTTGGAGCAAGGGAAACTCAAACACATATCTATTCCGCATAATTTCAGTAAATTTAACCTAATATTTTGACAACTAACATCTTTAGTTGTACACCTCATTATAGGTGTACCTAATATTTTTGGTTCATCATTATTACGAGTAGTAGTTATAAATTAATGCTAAGCTTCTTTATCTTTAAATAAAAGTACGGAGTAACATGATCATCACACATGGGAATTATCATTGACAACGATTGACCAACACATTTCCGATCTCCAGCAACTCTTTCTCTCTTAATAACATGATCATTTTATCAAACAAGATAAACTTGTACTTAAATCCACACACAGTATAATAAGTAATGCCTAACGCGTCTTGATTTTCAACCATAACATCACTGAAAATGACAAACTCAAAACCTTGTTATACGCTGTTGTTTTTTTATTTCAATTTTTTGTTTTTCGTAAAATTAAAATCCAAAATATGATAAAACAACAAAAATCAACGTTTTCAATTTTTTGTTGTCAGTTTTCAAAATCAATGCGATTGCCATGTATGATTATTTTCTAATTCATGATTCAATCTAAATGACATGACTTTCAAAACCAAAAAGAAACAAAACTAGAAATTAGCAAAGATAACCGGAACGAGTCTCAAAAGTGTCGGTGTTTTAACTTTTAACCCAACCCTGGTTCTAATTTTTCATGTTTGCTAAGTGTCGGGTGTTATAGTCATTTCAAATGGTGTTAACCATCTAACTTGTTCGTTTTTGGTACGTAATCGCTAAAGCGGAGCTTTTGGGGGTTTATCATTAGATTAACCAATTAAGTGTACAGACAACATTCACATAATTGTACACAAGTGATCATCAGATATTCAGATATGATTTTTGTGTAAACACTAGAGATCAAATGTAACAATTACCACATTTTACAGCTTTGATCACTAGACATCACACTTTCGTGCCCAAGTGAACAACAAATAGGCAGATCAACTGTTGAATCACAAGCATTAATTAGCAAGAACAAGAAGGCAACTTCTTCATCTCACTAATTTCAAGATCCGACCCAGATATAATATCGATTTTCGAGCCCTGTAACGAAGCCGAACCGTGTCCATTCAATTTATTCCCTCTAGGAGAATCACAGTCTAAGGCCTTCTTTGAAGTCACATTACTATAAATCTCCTCAAGCACCCTGAAAAATGCAGTCTCCACATTGTCACCACTCAATGCTGATGCCTCTGAGAAGAATAAGCCCTGATCCTGTGCAAATTCCACCGCGTCTTCTGTAGGGACCGCCCTTTTATCCGCTAGATCCGCCTTGTTTCCGATTAGCATGATCACGATCGAGCTATCGGCGTGGGCCCGAAGCTCGTCTACCCATCTTGCTACATGATCAAATGTTTGCCTTTTTGTTATGTCGTATACTACTACTGCCCCTAGTGCTCCTCTGTAGTATGCACTTGTTACTGCTCTGTACCTACAAGTCATGAAAGTATACAGCACATATAAGCTTGCTTCATAATTCATCTGCATTATGAGAACTGAATCCGTGACTTTTGTGTCTGTGTCACCATGTCATAAGACCAACTCAACTAATAAGGCTGCGTTCTATTCACCTGATTTTTACTTATTTTTCATGAACTTATCTTATCTGAACTTATCTGAACTTAACTGAACTTATTTGAACTTATCAAAACTTATTTTAGTTATAAATTGTACTTGACCAACCCTTATTTTTCCTGAACTTATCTTATCTGAACTTATCTGAACTTAACTGAACGTATCTGAACTTATCTGAACTTATTTATCCTAAAATAAGTGGAAATAAGGTGAAAAGAACAGTTTAAGCTGATGGTTGAAGACTAAAATTAGTTTTATACTTGATTTCTTTACAATATGAAATGTTGCTATAGAAGGTAGTACAAATTAGAAATCGTTGCATAAAATTGTCAAAACACACATTAATTACCAATAAACCTTATAATAACCTTATTTTTGTCGGGACAGGATAATAATCATCTTTGGAAATAATAAAAGCTATACTAATTTGATAAAATTAAATAACATACTCCGTACATGTCTTGAAGATCATGAAAAGTGAGATGAAACCGATTAATCACGTGTTGAAAAGGTACATAAACAAGATAAAAACGTTATGTGAAACTTATTAGATGGTCCCAAACAGCCAAACTATCTAATAATTTCTTCTTGTACTAAGAAGCTAACACTCCACAAATACTCTGTATAAATTCCTATTTTAGGAATTTGTATTGGACAGTTGGACGAGGTTTGAGGTCCATTCGTATTATGAATGGTGTGTGTATAAACAATTGTCAATCTCACAAACTGTCCCTTTAAACAAGGCATTGGATCTGCTACTCTGCCACGGAGTATTAATCATATAATCCGCTAAAAACAAGATTACGGACCGCTAAAAACATCTTAAAGTTTGTATTTAAATTACTACTCCGTATAATAATATCAATCAAATCTTTAACTATCTTCTTAATGAAACACGACTACCTCTACATAGTCAACAATTTCATGTTATACAATTCGACCGTGGCATTGGATACCCCGTTTAAAGATCTTAAGAGTATTCCATCTTTTGACATTAAGCTTTTTGAAATTCAAACGGGTAACATACTTCCTCTATTTTTTTTGTTAATTGCACTATCTGTGATTTCACGCTTGCCAATGCACTATTTTAACCACTAATATCTCTTATTATACATTTAAAAAAATTATAAAAATTTGATAATTTGAAAGTATATTTCGAGACGAATCTAACAAGATCCCACATGAATATAATTTTTCTTACATATAAATACCAAAAATAACTATATAAAAATATGTGAATAGTGCTAAAATCAAGATAGTGCAATTATTAAAAAATGGAGGAAGTATCAACTATTGTAAATAGGTCATCACTCATCAGTCTTTATCACTAGGCAAAGACATCATTGATAGTAACTAGGTACAATATATGTCTAGAAGTTCATAATCGTATGCGAAAATTCGGTTTGGAATTTGGGAAGCTAGATATGGTAAGGCCGTAAGGGTATAGGCAAAGATATGTCACAAAAGTTGTCATTTATACTACTACCAAATGCAGGGATAAACTACTTGATTAGCTTGTTACGGTTCTCTACATTTGTTTCTACAAAAGGGTCTATTTGTGTAATAAGTTAGACAACTAACACGGAACGAATTAGGCTCACTCATTACTATGCTCCTAAAAGAATAGCCACTTGATTATTCGTGATTTGCTTACACATAGGTCCTGTTTGGCAAACAACAGTTAGCGGTTAGCGGTAGCGGTTTGTATTAACTGGTTTGACTAACGGTTTGTATTAGATGATTTGACTAGAGTTTTGCATCAGCTCGTTAAACAAAAGTGTTTGGCCAACGGCGGTTAGCTGTTAGCTGATCAATTACATAAAATGACCAAAAAACACATTGTTACATTTAATTTTGATAATAAGAAGTAAAAACTTCTTAAAGATAACACCTAAAACAATACGAGTACATAGTTGAATATAGAAAGTATTACCAAATATGCCACTTAACTAACAGAGTACTAACAGAGTTAGCTAGGTTAACAAGTTATCCCGTTATCGTTCAATCAAACAATTTTTGAATTTTCTACTTGGAAAAACAGACATGTGAATCAAACAAGATAGGAAACACAAAAACAAGATAGGAACTTAGAAGAAGAGAAAGAGGAAGAATAAAGAACCTTTCTTGGCCAGCAGTATCCCAGATCTGAGCCTTGATAAGTTTGGATTTAATAGTAATAGTTCTTGTTTGAAATTCAACACCAATAGTAGACTTTGAATCAAAAGAGAATTCATTCTTTGAAAATCTTGCAAGTAATTGAGATTTACCAACAGCAGAATCACCAATCACAACTACTTTATACACATAATCTATTCTCATCTCCTTCACTGCTTCTTCTTCATACCCATTCATCTCCTTATTCATCTTTTACTATTTTTGATAAAGAAAATTATTGAAATTGCTTAATAATTTATGATGTAAGAAGATGAACATGTGATTTAGGATATGTAGCAGAAGAATATACTACTAGGTAGGAGTAGAAAATACTTGTATATATTTAGTGGGAGCAAGTTTAAAGATTTAGAGGACCCATCAGAAAAATATGGAATTGAGAAAAGAGGGAACAACAAAATTTAAAGCAGAGAAAGATTGGAAAGGAGGAGTGTTGAGTCATGACCCACTATTATTAAAGAGAGTACTAAAACTACCAATTAATGTTGAACAAGAATAGTAAATCTTAGCTGCAAAAGAGTGTTTTTCTTTTGTCAACTATCTGTCATTAGCTACTACGGAGTACTATTATTGTTAGCTCGCATAGTATACTAGTGTGGTCTTCGTTTAACGGTTGAGATCGAGTGTTTTTGTGTACGGTGTGGTAGATAATGAGAGTGTTAGGTTGCGAGAGGTTTGGAGGAAGAAAAAAAAAAAAAAGCTTTTTGAGATGAATTCGATGTTTTACCATTTCAAAAAGCTAATGATGATAGATTTGGAATAGAGTTTTGTGATCAAAAAACTCAATATAAGAGCTTTTCATTATGGGTTTGAAGATGTGGGTTTTAAATGACAATTTTATTCTAGTATAATCTAAAATTACAACTCTTACCAACTTGCATCATTTTATGTCAATGTCTTTAATGGATATATTATACCAACCACTTTACACAAGTATTTGTCAGATGACCAACTCAACCAAAAGTCTAAGCTGATGGTTGAAGTCTCAATATTAGTTTTATACTCTATCACGCCCCCGCACATGAAAGTCATTTGGGATTGAAGTATGGATACAACATAGGCCTCCTCATACCCAGCGCGAAATATTCCACTTTGAAAGGATGGGTGGATGAGATTTGAACCTGTGACATTTGCGTCACGCTGGCTCTGATACCATGTCAGAGAACCAACTCAATGAAAAGCTTAATATAATGGTTGAAGTATCAAGATTAGTTTTATACTCTTTAAGTATTAATCCGTTAATACAAACAACTAACGGCTAATATCTACTCAAATCAACTAACAACTGATTGTAAAAAAGGGTTCATATGATCAAGTTCATCTCTCCTATTTGTAATTTGTGATCTGTTTGTGACTCGATTAGACCACATGGGATGGGTTTGTTGAACTTTAGTGTGGTTCACTAGTGGGATTTGTATTATGGAATCGGGTCCACACTTTATCTTAATTTACTATACAGAGTACCTAAACAATGCTTTGAGGCATAATATGTGCCAAATTTTCGGGAGATTTTCACTTCAGGAGAGACTTGGCCTTTTGTTTGATGTTCAATTTTCATTTTTCAGATGAGTTTTCTGAAACCGTGCTCATTACAATATCATCATGTTTTAAAGTGACTTTTTTTTTGTCAAAGATAAATTTTATATTTAATGGACATAATAGGTTTTTAGACTGCACCTATTATTAAGAGAGAGATAATTCACTTTATAAGATCAAAGGATTTTCCACCTTTAAAGATATGGCAACAATCAGTATACCCTTATACGTATTAGGTAATTAATTATCGCATCTTTTATCAATGTGGAACACTCACGTGTATTATTTGAAAATGTACTCAGTAGGTAATATTATCCGAAATGTTATCTACATGAGAAACTAATCTAAGTTTAATCCAAGACTAGTTGTGGGACCTAATGCGATATGCAGATGAAGATGCTATTCAATAATTTTATTAAATATTTGAGACATTCCGCTATTCCCATGTTGAGGCATTAACTACTCAAAACGGACTAATATTTCATGGTTGGCTTTGTTATTGTCCTCGGAATTTTGAGATCGGTGTTTAAATCTGTAGGTACAGGCTTATGAAATTTAGCCAATGTTTTGTTTTTAATGTTGTATTGTGGTCCTTGTGACCGTCACAAATGTCTATTGTTGTTATATAGGGTAACTTTTTTAAGTTCTTTATCGCGTGTAAGTGGGACTAGGTTGTAAGTTGTAATTTATATAGCATAATACAAATATAAGATATTACACATACACGCACACAAAAAAGTCAATAAAAGAATACTTCGGAGAAGTAAAATAATAGAGGATATTGTGAGTATATTCGTACTTATACTAGTGTACGATATTATTATTATCTCTAGTAAAAATTAATCGACTGATCGTCTACATAAAACTTACTCTACTAAATATTGTCTCTTCACACTTTTTTTTCTTTTTCTTTTTAATAAGTAATAAGAAGTGACTCTACTGAACTAACACCTAGCACAAGTTAACCAGTCCAGCTACACAGGTTTTCGCTTGAGCTACTGCCAAACATTTTTATAGCTGATGGGGTTCGACATGTGATCTCCAAGTCACAAAGTGAGTTCTTCATCAACTCCACCAACTTATGTTGGTTAGGTGTCTCTCCGCACTTACTATTACAATTCCACCAAAGATGCAAAAACTCTCTGTGGGTGAAAAACATGTCACTTCCTTACTCACAAAGCTTTCAAATAGAAGTGGGAAAAGGTAATTGCTTCTTTGTGTTGTTTTCGTTGATGTCCTTTATTTGGTTGAGTCGGCAATTTCAATTTCATACGGCTAAAACAAGTACTCCGTAGTCCGTTAGATTGAAGATTATTATGTATTGTCCTAATCCTCTTATAAATAATGCACCTCTATTTCTTTGTAATTGGTCCTCTAATACAATACTTGAAGGCGTGAATTTGGCACATAAGTTCAGAAAGTTCTTATCTTTTACACCGACAAAAGTTTAGACTCAATAATCATGGAAGTCAATCACCGTTTGGATTTGGGCCTTTGGGGGAGCCTCTTCATAAGGAATCAAGGACTCTATATAGGTGAGTCCCTACATAATTGGCCCCATCCATTATTTTTAACATATTGCTTCTTGTGTGTGTAATTTTAATTTTTAAAGTTTGCCGGGAAAACTAACTTAGCCCCGTGAACTCTAT
Organism: Spinacia oleracea; assembly: GCF_020520425.1. Lineage (NCBI taxonomy): Eukaryota > Viridiplantae > Streptophyta > Magnoliopsida > Caryophyllales > Amaranthaceae > Spinacia > Spinacia oleracea. The sequence continues at coordinate 107,565,496 of NC_079488.1, forward strand.
TTTAAAATTTCGAGGTGATTAACGTAATAATCCGTCTCTTGTGTGATCGGTCACACCATCAACTTGATGGTGATGGTGTGACACATTCACATTGAAGATTTGCTAATTTCAGATCAGTAGGTGTAAGCTTCTTCTCCAACATTAACTTGGCATCACTCACATCTTTAAACTCCATATTATTGGTGTTGATGTGTTGACGCAATAATTCCAACACTTGATCATCTGAATGACGACGATCTTGTTTTGTTTTTAGTTTCTTGGGGATGGAACGTCTGATGGGCGGATTATAAAAAGAAGTAACTGAAATTACTAAAAGAAGTAATCACTTAGTAACTCTACTACTCCCTCCGTCTCTTTTTGTTTTTACGTTTTCCTTTTTGGGTGTTTCAAAATGTTCTTTACATTTCCTTTTATATTATCACATAAATGATTTAATATTCTATCAAAATCTGTACCCAATTATTATATTAACCAATTAAATCAATTGAGTCATTTAATCCCTCACACTTTTCCATAAAGACATTATTTTTTTCTCATTTTCCCAATATCATAATTTTGATAAGAGTGAAAACATTATAAATAAACGTAATTTTCCTCGTTTACATGAAAAACTTAGAAAAATCTCAATGCACATTAATTAGTCGTTAAAACGCGTGAAAAATACCAAACGTAAAAAACAAAAAGAGACGGAGGGAGTAATATTTTCTAAAGCTATTAAAATAATTACTACTAATATTACTATAAAAATAGTAACAGATCTAAACTATAGAAGTAACATACCTAAACTAAAAAAGTATCTCCTCTAAAACTACTCCGTATAAAAAAAAAGTAACATGTCTAAACTATAGAAGTAACATAACTAAACTAAAAAAGTAACATGTCTAAACTATAGAAGTAACACTAGTATAGTACCCGTGCGATGCACGGTTTTTATAATCTATACATAAATTCATATGAAATCTGTTAGGAAATTATAGCCAAATAGAGATTATATATATTCTCCAAATTAAAATTAGTTGCTGATAAATTTATCATTGCTAATTTATCAAACCAATTAAAACAAATAAGAGTACATATATAAAATCATTTTCATTCTCAATCACCACTTGTGTCAATCATAAAATTATCTCATGACTCTTTACTTCGATAGTAATACCCACTTAATACTCGCAAAATCTCCCAATTAACTTCATTACCCGATCTCTTAACACCCACCCTCCCAATCAACCTCATCACTCATGACTTTTAGGAGAAGCGAGGGTTGCACACCCGTACCTTCCTACAGTTCTCATACCCATCTCCTCCATCCACGATGGAACGATACCCACCTCTCTCAATCCCCGTCTCGAGAGGTACAAAATAAATTCACCCCCTCGTGTGTATCTACACCCACCTCAAACCCACACCTAGACTCAACTTTGGTAAAACAATTTTGAATTTTACAACTCTATTCTAGAGTATTTTACAATTTGCTTGTCTAATTAGAGTAATTATATTGAGTAAATAAAAAAAACATTATAATATATAAGTTAGTAGTAAGTTTTATTTAATATATTCATAATCAATTAGATGAAAGATTAGAGACGCAAGCGGGTCCAGTTTAAAATTCATTCTCGCCCTGTCAACCACGCTATATACTTTTTTAACCCCCACCAGACCCACCAAACTTTCCTCCATCCCTGCCCACTTGGAGAGGATCCACGGGGGATCTTTCAAAAAATCCGCCCCACTGACAATCTGACATCCCTATATTCTATAAACAATTCACTTTTTCTTTCAACTAACTTTTAAATATATTGACATAAGTTTATTACGAAGTATTTTAATTGATTGTGTTAGCTATAATATTGATAAAAATATATATTTAAAAGTGACATAGATAATTAAGATTGGGTGAGTGTTCTGAAATCAAATCAATTCAAATTCGCCCATCACCAAAGGGGGTACATGTTATCCTTATACCCGTCTATCTACAACAAATCTCTGTTTGTTAGTCAGCATTGGTCAACAATAGGCAATCATCTACGTTTATCTTTTTCGCCAGCCCAATCTAAAATCGAAACTCGCGCCATCATCAATTGTGATGCACCATTTACATATATAAATTTAATTTTGAACAAAATTGTAATGTGACATTGCAATCATTTACATTAAGATATAATTTTTTTTATTGCAAACATATTAATGATAGGGAAAGTTAATCATCTAAATCTTATGATTTTGGAAATAATTGTTTACGATTAGTCAAAATTTCAATCAATATGCCCTTAAGACTTCAATAATATGAGCGGATAAATTATTATCCATGCTTCGTATAAGTATTGCGATAATGAGAATGTGGAAAATTTTATTTTTGATATTTAAGATTAAGTATAGGCCAAGGCCCGTCATAAAAAAAGTATGTGGCTAGGGGTCTTAGTTTGTTAGTTAACATTGGAACTATAAAATGTTTGAAACAACCTTGTTAAATATGTTAAAAAATAAAAAGTTATAGTTTGTTATGCATATCCTGATTTATTATATGACACAAATTCTTAAAAAGTTGATAGTATTATAATAATTTAATTGATGGTACATGTTCAACTATTATAAGATTTTCTATGTCGATCGGTTATCAGAAATTTCATGCAAAGATTTTTCTTTGGATTAGAAATATTAAACGATCAAAGGTATAAACGTTCATTATACATTATTCACATCCATTATACGTAATATGAAACAATTTCTAAACAAAACATGATACTCGACTATTTACGTTATAAGAGAGAAAAATCAGAGAGTGATATTTTTTATCACCACATTGATTTCCTCTCTTTTAGTATATTATATAGTTATGGAGTACTCCTTCCGTTCTCGAATGTTAGTCCTATCTGGAATCTTGTCACTATTTACAATTGAATAAAATCTTCTAATTTATTTCAAACATGTATTTCAAAACATATTTATGTGAGATTTTATTTTGTTCGTCTCAATTTTAACATACGTATTTGTATATATATATTTACGTTTAAATATTGAGTTGAAACGGGTGGAAAAATAAAAAGATAACTAATATTTAAAAACAGGGGGAGTAAATAGATATATATTTAAATTAAGAAAATTATTGGCATAAGTAAATAAGTACTTCGTAGTATGTTCGATTATTACCATAAATAATTAGAACGTTAAGGAAAAATATATAAGAATTATATTAATTATTACGCAATAGAGTAGTAGATAGATTAGATTATGCAAGTTTTACTCATGTTTAAGAAAGTTACATAATTACTATCAACGACGGTGATAATTATTGAAATTAGTTGCTAAATATACTATATATAAAATAGTAGAAGAATTAGCGGTTATATTTATCGAATTTTGATGTTTAAATATTATAGAGCACTATAATAATTTTTTTTATACACTCTTATAATCTTATTCAAACTTGATTGATTCTCTTATTTATTTGTATTTTAATTATGTAAGTACAAATCAGTAGACTAATCTTAAATTTTTATAAAAATACTACTACGTACTCCATATAAAACAAACACCAGGAGTGACACGTGTCACTTCCTTTTGCAAATTTTCCCACCAACTTTTGACAAATTTTTCTATAAAACATTCGTAGTATATAATTAGGAAATGGTTATTAAATTAATAATCAAGACTGTATACTTTTGTAAGATAAAAAGTTCACAATTTTGTAATGGTGCTAGAAATTAAAATATTAGTAGATACATATATAGTACATGCCTAAGTAAAATGTCAATATATATTTTAAAAATTTAAGTTATTTTTTAGACTTAGCTATACATTTCATTTCAATTTTGTTTTACCTTATTTAGCTATCTTGATATACTGTTATAGGAATGATTAAGTATGTGTTGGTTTATTTTGATGAAATAAATACATCTTTTGTACTAATGGATCATATTTTTATGTGTATTTAATTGTGTTAAAATAAGAATTTTCTAATCGATACTGAACATATTTTATAAATAAATTAGTCCACATATTAAGGAATGTGTTTCCGTATTTCTTTATTTATATGATGTTCTATATAAATCAAGATTTTATATCCTTTGCTAAATGTCTAAGTAATAGTAATGTTTCCCTTTATAAAAAGATAATCTTAAATTGGTTATATTTGTTATGATAGTAGAGAAAAGATAATTTACACAATAATTCCCATGTACAGAGTGATTTTTTTAAGGAAAATAGAATCAAATATTCTTATGAGGTGAAAGTTAACAAAATAATCATAGAATGTTTTTTTATAATTTTTTTATATCTAAAAGAGAGGCCAATCAATGAGTGACATTTGTCATAACCACATTGATTTCCTCTCTTTTAGTATAATATATAGATACCTAAATCAAAAAGGTACCACCACTAAAACTACTCCGTATAAAAATAAAGTAACATGTCTAAACTATAGAATTAACATACCTAAACTAAAAAATTACCTCCTCTAAAATGATTAAAAAAAAATAATATGTCTAAACTATAGAAGTAACATACCAAAACTAAAAAGGTGTCTCCCCTAAAACTACTCTCGTATAAAAAAAAAGTAACATGTCTAAACTATAAAAGTAACATACCTAAACTAAAAAAGTACCTCATTTAAAATTATAAAAAAAGTAACATGTCTAAACTATAAAAGTAACATACTTAAACTAAAAAGGTACCTCCCCTAAAACTACTCCGTATAAAAAAAAAAGTAACATGTATAATTCTTTTTTACAAGTATAGTAAACATATTGTTTCTAATTTCCTATTCATTATCTCTTTATTGGTTAGTTTACCTTGGTGAGTCAAGTGACGTATTAGCTAGAAATTAATCCAGCGTAACCGAAAATGTTCTTAGGATTATTATGTGTTTCAATAAGAACATTTGAATTTAGATCCAGAAAGGAGTCGGTTTAATTAATGCAGAGTATATAAGAGTAGAATTTCAAATGTCCTTTCCAAGATAAGATGCATGGTGATATAGAAGGGATGGGTGATAGTTTGGTACTCTTGGTCACCTTTCATATTGTTTTAATAACCAAGGTCAGTTCATATAGTGTGAACACGTCACACCATCAACTTGATGGTGTGGACGGTCTCATACAAGACTTGAGGTTAACGTAAAAGTGTGTCTCCTATGTGACCAGCTATATTATTAACTTGATAATCTGACGCGCGCGCGTAACTTTCTCGTGCGCCTTTTCTATGGAAAATGTTATTGACTGGTGTTATTTGACTTTTATGTTGGTGTTACTTATCCATTGTATTCGTTGTTACTTTTCTTGTTTTATTGCAGATTTTTCAATATCATATTTGAGATTCCTGGTATAAATTGGTGTTACTTGACTTTTTTATGCTTGTGTTATTTATACATTGTATGCGCTATAAGTAACACAAGCATAAAAAAGTCAAGTAACTCCGATAAGCGATAAAAATAATCTCCGTACTTCGTTAGTTAGCGGATTAGAAAAGGCCCACTGGCTTTGACATGCATTAGAAAACAATTTTGGTTATGAGTTTGAAGGAAGCCCAAAAAATATCCGTGAGAACCCAAACATGAACCACTTTCTCTCTTGGTCCAGTACCATTCATATGGGCCAAATGACCAATCATAAATTTTATCATATCGACATCACTTTGTAACAAGCTATGTTTCGTGATGGGTGCTTCTTCTAATCCCCTTATAATATATTTCCTCTAGTTGCGTAGAATAAAAAAAGTATGGAGTACGGAGTAACTTTCAGAAGGATTATGCATTACCTCAAATAATATTTCTTTCCTTGAATCAATATAAGTTCATAGAGTTAGTGGATAACTCATTTTATAATTTGGAGTTCAGGTCGAGCGCATCAACTGCGAAATGTCTGAAAATTGCTCAAGCGTAAACCTGAATTAATATCTAGAATGACTAACCTATTATAGGTGCTGTCGTGTTGGTATGATAGGGTTCTGTTTTTATTACCTATTAAAACAAATATTTTCTCGCATTTTTTGCAACTTTATCTTTCTATAAAAGAGTTTGAGACTACTTGCTAAGTACGAAGTATTTAATTCGAACAACAAATTATATTCGATAAAAACTGCAAACTAATTTTTTCTTTTTTAGTGTAAAGAGAGTTATAAAGGGCAAGACGACTAATGGTGCATACAAGATTTGATCACATGTGTTAGGTACTTTGTCTCAAGACTTTACCAATTAAACTAATTGACATCCAATATAAAACGTTTGAGGAAAAGTTGGACTTAGGCAAAAGGTTTTATTAGTCACTTCATAATTGATCACCCAAAAAGTGAAAAAATAAACAACGAATGTCCCAACGTTGAGCTTTAACTTATACTCTAGTTTTATCGAATGATAAGTCAAAGGATTGCATAGCCAAAGTATTTAAAAAAGTATTAAGCTTAATTAAAAAGTAAGTGGTGACCAACTTCTTGAATGGAAAGTCAAATGATTGACCAAACTGGTTAATAGTATGCCCTATGCCGACATAAGTGATCCACAACTCCAACAAATGTATCCATGCATCATTTTCAATTGGTATATGCTTTGTTATTAATCAAATATTACTACGGAGTATTAATCAAGGATGGAAATTGAATTTTTCTTATCTATGGTAATTGGTTGGTGTGGTTGTACTCTTGTAGTATCTTGCATCTATACATCGATCAATCAACAAAATACATAATCAGTCGAAAACTCAATAACAAACTACTATAGTATTGTAACATCACTTCAAATCAGTTTAGTTGATAAATAGATGAGAACATAATATAGTAATACATTTAATAAAACAATAAAGCAATAACACTTTCCCATAACCTTAATATTAGCATGTTACTATGTTAGTTGTCGTCAAGTATGATACGATGGAACGTTTTCCACAATGGTTCAATGCCCATAAAGTAATTACATTTGTCCCTAACCTTATTAATTGCTCCGTACTTTATATTAGCATGCTAGTCATCGACAAATATGACTTGGTGGAAGTGTGGAACGTCTTCCAAATTGAGTTAATGCCCATACATAAGACTATAAGAGCAAGTAATTAATCAACATAATTGGGCTAGGTTAATTACCCATTGGTATTAAAATAATTAAGTTGTCATTTTAACCCTATATTGACCTCGTTCATAAAAGTCTTTTATAATTAAAACCCTAATTTTATATTCATTCGATTAAACAGTCTAATAATTGGGAGTATCTGCATCAAAAAAATAATAATAACTCGGAGTACACCTAGTCAATACCAATTGGCTAATAACTCGTACGTAGTACTACTAGTAGTACTATCTTCGCTCTTAAACAAGTGTCTTATTTGGAAAAATGCGCGAGGATTAAGAAAAATGAGAAGTGCGCAAAAAAAACAATGATTGTGAGTGTTTTTTTAGGAAAAAAATAAAGTATAATTAAAAGTGGATGTGATGATGAAAAAGTGGGAAATATGTAAAATGTGTAAGAAAAAACAATCATGAATGATGGAAAAGTGGAAAAAGTGTAAGTCCAAAAATGAAAAGTAGACACTTATTAGAGAGCGCTATAAATATAAATAGAATACTTATTTAGAAACGCAGAAAGTACTTATGATTATTTACAAACGATTCACAAACCCTAAACCCCTAATAAACGTACAAGCTGATGCACAAATAAAAAGCCAAAAAACTAAAAACTAAAATTAATAAATGAAAAGCGCATAACTTAATAAGATACGGATGGAGTATGTTCAACCAAACCAGCACTAAAGGATACTCCGGTAATTTTCTAGCGTTGGCTTGTTCACAACAAAGATGTTAAAGAGGTTTCTGAAAAGAGCATTCTCTATTTTCTCTTTTAAGCAGAAGATGTGAGAAATTGTTTGTCGTTTAATTCATGGTGTGTTTGTGAATTGTCTAAACTTTGGAAGGCCAAAAGGACGAGGTGGTGGTGACTTGAGAAGTTGAGATTTTGAACATAAAAAGTGCCCAAATTAACTATAATTAAAGTACGTTAACTCATGATGAGACCCATTGAACGGTTGTGGCCTTGTGGGCCCCAACCTACTTTGGTAGGCCCGTAGCCGTAGGGCCCAGAAACAGGCCTAGCTGTTATTTTTTGTGGGCTAATTCAGCTTTGAGCCTCAGCCATTCATTCCAGTGTGTTGAAGGATTAAGGACCACATATAACTTTACACAATTCTGTTGTCATTTCTTTAAGGTGTTTAGTTCAAGCATTTTAGGTATGATGTGCTCCGTATGAATTTGAAATAGTCCAAACTCATACCACGAGTTTGATTGATAATTGTAAGAGTTTTAAATTAATGTCTCAAATCCTTAAGATATGGGGTTTAGAAACGTGAAATGAGGATTTTGACTCATATAGTTACTCCATGTATTAGCAAAAAAGAAAAAAACTCATTCTCAAATTGAAACAAAAATATGGTATTAGTAAATAATGAAGCTCCAAACTCATTCAATATCGATATTATTTCTGATTTTAAACCTATACCACTGTGCGAAACTGGGACCAAACACCTCCTTAGTCACTGGAGGTTTAATTTTCAGTAGAATTCATTAAAGTTCATTAAAACCACTGAATAAAATTTAAAGTTCTTTAGTTTTGTTTAAATTTCTAATACGGAGTAGATGCGATTCGATCGCAAATCAAGAATAACATATCACATAACTTTTAACCAAATAAACTAGTTAACATTGATAGCCCTCGTGTTAGTTTGATCAGTTAAATATGTATACTGGCTAGTGCAAGTTGTTTAAGGAAGTACAATTGTACACCGTACAAGACAACATGATCAACATGCACACAAGTTAAGTTTGACCTAATGTAAAGGATACAACCTTCCAGCGTCAAAATTCGGGGTTCAATCCTTACTATCTGCACTTCAAGAGAGTGATTCTTTTATCTCCTCCTTTCTCGTAGGGTGTGTCTAGCCAACTGATCCTTATCAGATAAACTCAAGCGAGGTCGAGTCTCGATAGGGGAAAATAAACCATAAACAAAACCAACTTTGTTACACAAATATAATGCCTCATAAAATGCGAGCAAAAGCTATGTGATAACGTGATGGTTACAACCTCCAAGAATTTTCATGGTTTAGGCCCAACCAATTATATTAAGATAAGGATCAAACTCACTAGTGTTTTGTTATTTGGATCAACAAATGAAAACAGTGTTTATTGTCAAGCTGTAACCAGATTACCAGAAAACGCATTGATAGTTTCCAAACTAACATCATCTAACATTTCTATTTAGGTATAGTGTCAATTGTTGATAACCATACTTTTTTTTTATGTTTAATTTGATACTTCCATTTACAGCATTCTTATAACTTAACTTGCACTACATCTTCACCAATTTACATACAAAATTGGTGGTAGTTGATGTTTTACATGCTTCCTACAATTTCTTTTTGCTAATACTGTTGGTACAAAACAGCATTAGGCAAACTGATATGATCTCACTCGAAAATTAAATTAAATACTCCGTATTGAATGAAATTGAGAAGTTCCAATAAGTTCAGATAAGTTCAGATAAGTTACAATAAATTCAGATAAGTTCTAATAAGTTCAGATCAGATAAATTCAGGTCAAATAAGTTGAACAGAATGCACCCTTAAAATGCTTTTCTCATTATTTGATTAAAAACAAGATTCGAAATTGAAACATGTAGATACTTGAAAGCAAACTTGGCCATGGCATTGATAGAATGTGTTAAAAATCTGGTGAGCTAATACAGAATTATCATGAACATTTATATAGAAATCAGAAAGTAGCTCATCTACTTCTAAATAATGGTCCCTTTTGCATTTAAGATGTCAATCTTGTTTTCACTTTTCAAGGTGAATCTAATAATAAGCATAAATAGGCTTTAATTTGACGTAGTAATGAAAAAAACTAAGCTAAAATCAACCATTTCCGAAAATTCTTTGCTATACTTGTTTAAAAGTAAATAATCATTTACAATCCCCGATTTATCATAGGGTTTAATTCAAGTGTTCCACCCACAATTTATCATAGGAAAAAAAATATATAAACTTTCTAAAACTAATTATATAGCCACACAATTTTCATAATGGTAATTGTACTATGAACAAATTGAATAATTCAAAAACATGAGCATTTTTGCCCATGTTCTGCCACCTTCCTTTTTTCTAACTTTTTGTAACCCAAAAAAACTCCCAAATAAAAAATAAATAGTAATCCACTTTAAATTTTTTTTACAGCGCAACCAAAAGAAAAGAAAAGAAAAAAGAAAAAACAACCTGAGCCGTTGATGATCATGTACCCAAATCAAAGGAATCAGATTTCCTCCCACTTTTTCTTGTCAAGAATCCATACAATTTCCTGATCTCTTTCACACCATCTCTACACCCGATTCCCGCAACCGAGTCATACGACTCGTCCACCGAGTCCCTCGCGGATCGCCACCCGTTCTTCGGCGTCCCTTTGCAACTATCCAGCAAACCACTCACTGTCAACGAAGTCGTTTGCAGCGCATTAATAACCGATTTAATCGCCCGACTCGGTGAGGTCCGATTCACCATCATCAACTCACCGATTTCTGCCGGACTCATTGTAACGCCACTGTTAAACATATCCTCTACCTGAGAAAACAGCTTGTGTTCTCTCACCCCTAAATAATTACTCGCCAAATTCTTGAAATTATTAAAATCACACAATGGGAAATAAATATGAACATCGACCCGACCCGGCCGTAATATTGCCGGGTCAATATCCTCCTTCGCTGTCATAGTAAACACCATAACCCGCTCCTCACAGCACGAGTTCACCACCCCATCCATGAAATTCATCACCCCGGAAATCGTCACCGCCGCAGAAGACGATGGCGCAGAGTTATTTTTTGCAGCGACGTATTTGTCGAAATCCTCGACAAGAATCAACGAGCGAGGGCTTGTTTGGAGGAGGAGGAATTTAAGGTCGGAATCGCCGGAAACTTTGGAGATATCCAGGTCATAGACGTCGTAGGAAAGACACTTTGCCATCGCAGCGACGAAACTTGATTTCCCTGTTCCCGAGGGGCCGTACAAGAGATAACTCCGCCGCCAAACGCGGCCTAGTCGGTGGTAATACTGTTTTGATTTCAGAAACGTTTCGAGATCGGATTTAACTTTGACTTTCAGGTCAGAATCCATTGCGACGGTGTCGAAGGTTGCCGGGTGAGAAAACGGCACCGTTTTCCATCCCGTGGAGGAGTTCGTATAGAGGCGAATATCCCTCACACGGTGGTCTATATCGTCGGACACAGTGTGGATGTGTTGGAGGTACGGGCGTAAAACGCGTCGTTTGTCGCGTTTTCTGATTTTCAAAAGGAACGATTTCGTCACCGTGGTGTCGGACGATATGACGTCGTAAGTCCATAAAAGACGCGCACCGAGGAATTCGTCGACAAGGGTTTGGTTAGGGTTGAGAGAGAGGAGGATATCGGTAGGATTAGGGCCGGAAAAGAGGTTGGTATAATCAGAATGTTCTAGGGATTCAAGGGAATTGAGGTAAAGAGAAACCCGTCGGAAAAGTTGGTTTTCCTGGGAATTATCGTTAACCTCCGGGACTTTAAGAAATTGGTGATCGTGAAACCTATCGGAAAATAACCTCCACCATTGTTTGATTTTTGTTGTTCGGATTTTTCGTTTAAGGAATAAACGGAGGATTACAAGGAAGATTACGGTTGTGATTGCGGCGATGATTATTCGCCGGAAATCGGTAATCATTGTAATTGATAGGTGACTTTTTTTTAGGGGGGGAGGAGGGATATAATTGGGTTTAGATTGGCATATTGGGTTTAACTGTTTAAGGGTTTGAGGAAGAGAGTTTTAAAATGGTGGGAGAAGTAAAGAGAAGGGGGAAGAAGAAGAAGAAGAAGTCAAAGGAAGAAGAGAAAGTTGAGTGAGGGGATGGGTGGATGGAGGGGGATGGCGAAGGAGGAGGAGGAATTTTAGAAGAATAATAGATTCGCTCTTCTACTACTACTCCTACTACTCCCCGTCTTTTCCCAGCTACTTGACAGCAAGGATAGATTTATAGTTGTTGTTGGACTATTTATTGTTACCCCCTTCCACATATTCCAGGGCCATTTCGGGTTCATTAAGCTATTTGTTTTGACACCGAGTTGTCACGTAACAGTTGCACGACTTGTGCCATGAGTTTACGACCCATATCGGCTCTATCACCTCTATGGCTCTATGTATAAACATATATTTGTAAACATAGTATTAATTTCCTGATAATTTTACATGGAGTATAAAATTGGATATATTCGTAGTAAAAATATTACATTTGAGTTCGTACGAATAATTTTAAGGAACAGAGGCGGTAGTTAGTTGTGTTTTGGGCTTAGCTAGCTTGGCATTGTTACCAAGTTTATGATCATGGGCCTCCTGGGATGTCCATTGCCGAGCAAAACACTCTCAAGTCTAAGGGTTGTGTATGAGTATGTAATGACACTTTTCACCCTTTAGGATTTCTACTTTTTTCGTGTTGGGTCGTACGTAGTACTCCGTACTTGACTCACTATTCATTAATCCTCGTCTTTCCCTTTTTTTAGGTTGCAGCGTGCTTCTTTGATCTGGGTGTTACTTGGGTCACACCTCAAGAACAAAAAAAAAGTCCTACAATTAGCATGTAGCCCATTACAAAAGTTCTTTGATTGAGATTGCGTCAGCTTATATCATTTTCATGTAATGTCGTAAAGTCAGTGTATATCGACTAGCACGCTCGATCTAGTTTCAATCTTAATGCATATAAGCCTTAACATCGGGCAAGAGTATAACTACAATTAAATTAGAAAATAAAATCAGATCGACCAGTTCAACATTTTATATATATATATAAAAAAAAAACAGAGTACGCTTACATACTAACATAGCCTAAGTTGGTCCATATGATCGTGAGTTTTTGCCCTTTGATTTTAGTGGCAATGGCCAATGGGTAACGAGGTTTGATGGAAAATAGGACATAATATCTCCATGTGTAGTTTTTGTTGAATATTGTGTGTACAACATAAACTTTACTACAAGGTCCAAAACATGAACAATGACCATTATTCCTAGGCAGGCCATAGGCATGGGGTAAAAAGTCAGCTACTTGATTTTCAGGTTTCAATCGTTTATTAAATTAGGAGAAAATTAGTGTCCCTTACCCATTATTAAACCGGCGAGTTCCCATAAGTCCATAACATATACTCAGATAGGGGTCCTTCTCCACTAAAGAAAGGCTGGCTTTATTAACTACATTTTGCAAGGAGCCCATACATCATCAATTCTACATATAATGCACTTTTCCATGCATGAATATCAATTTATCATTATCAACAAACTTTTCAAGTTTTCACCTCCCTTTTTTTGTGCTATTAACATTTCAATCGCTTAAATGTTCGTTACGCTTACTGTATAAACACATAGATCAAGCGATGATTTTAACTAGAATCAATGTCGTTTAATAAGTCATCTTGATTGATTACATGGAGATTTTATTTGATAATTTCATGTTTAATTCAGAAAATTTGTAATTACTAAAATCGTTGTAAGAAATCTGCAGAATTATTACCAAAAATAATCCTCGATAAGATATGAATTTCTGATAGGGATGTCTGATAATTAATCTTGATGGAAATGCATATTCTTGTTTTATTCCAATTTTAAAAAAAAGTTCAACGATAGCTAGCTAACCTACCATCTTATAAAAAATACGGAGTATCCGCTAAAAATATACTGTAGTATCTTTTTTTTCTTCTTGTAAACCTGAACTAATCGGGAAAATATAATATTTAAATTACTAAAGTCCCATTCATCATTACGTTAATCTAACTTGTGATATTTGTACTTCATATATTTTTGTTGTTGTATAACTAAGGTGATCACCGTTAACAACAATTTTTTGGGGTGTTACTACCCGCTTCACATTTAGGGCTAATTCGAATTCGGAACGAGTTTTGGATGGATAGGTTTCAGTCACCTCTCAATTATTATTGCGGGAGATCGAGCACACGCGGTTCGCCCTATTAAATTCAGCCTCAATTATCATTGAACCAACACGCAATTGGCAACGGTAACAACAGTGACTAACCTTATCGATTTCTCTAACTAATTGATTATTAGACAAAGTAAACAACCACTACGCCAAAATCAACTTAATTATCTAACTTACGATAGTTTAAGATCGATAATCAAAACTCTTTGTATGCTCTAACTATTATCCTATTATATTATACTTATATCCAGTGGCGGCTCCAGAAAATTTTCATTACGGGTTCGAAATTTTCGAACATGACACAACTTAGTTATTAATATCATTAAAAGGGGAAAAAATATAATAAAATCAAATATTTCTGTCCCAATGTTAAATTAACAATAATAATATGGGTGTGTCCAAGGGAAAAAAAATGAAAGAAATGTCATTTTCATCCAAATGTATGAACAAAATAGCAAGAAAACAAAAAAGTTTGGGGCAAAGGGTTCGAACCCGTGACCAAAACACGAAAGCAAAGCACTACCTACACGCGGGTTAAGTACCACTAAGCCATCAACATTTATCTTTCATATTAAGCGTAAAATATTATATATACTTAGTTTGTTTTCTTTAGATTTACAGATTTTCCCCAGATGCCAGTACGGGTTCAGTTGAACCCACTGAACCCGTACTGGCACCGCCACTGCTTATATCACTCTTATTACGAACTACTACCTCCGTCTCAAAATGATCGGATTTTTACACTTTCCGTTTTAATCCGTTTCATAACGTTCTTCGCACTTTGCTTTATTCTATTTTTGGACATGAAAATTGATTACCTTATCCTCCTTATCCCACAATATTTACAATTTTCCAGTCACTCCTTACTTTATTCATTTTTTTCTTACACCCACTTACATTTTGACACATTTCTTTTACTTTATCCATATTTTATTATATTCAACCAACTTTTTCATTGTATCTTAATTTGTGCAAATAATAACCGTAAAATTTTTTCAAACAGAATTTGTACTTAGTTACTGTCACATTATTTATTATTATTATTTATTATTATTATTAATAATGCGTGACGCACCCGTAAAAGATTACATCATAGTACAATACTAATAAGTTATAATTAGTTTTAGACCTCTCTAGCTAACCTAACTTTTTGACTGGGCCGTATCTATACTAATATATTAAAAGGCGTTTAGGAAAACGTATATGTGTCACGTATACCCTCTCCTTATACGCCACGTCATCACTAATAAGCATCACGACATGTTATTGACAACCAAAAAAGCATGTAAGCAAGGATCGAACATCCAACCTCATGGATTAAAGTTTCATTTCCTACCATCTCAACTAGCTACAATATTTGTTATATTTTCCAATATAAATGTAAAATACAGTCTTTTAACAAAAAGTAAATCCCGGAGCAAAGCCCGGGCCACACACTAGTTACATTTTATAAAAAGACTATCTTTTTCGGAATATTAAGGCTCTTAAATTTCACCGATTGCTGCCAAATATATTTGTTTTAGAGACGGGAAAGATAACTTTAATGAATTGGAAAGTAAACAAGATTTGTTCCTCCGTCGTTCCTAATAATTACTACGTATCACTTGATCATTTACACGATAATGCGAAGGGAGATAAAATTAGATGTTTTATTTGTCATTTAGGCGTAACAATTTACCACATATACTTTTTCTGTCCATATTTAATCGTTACAATTTTTTTCCTCTTCCGTCCAAATTTAATGTTATATTTTATTTTATATCATGGACCCACTAACATTTTATTACCTCTCTCATATCCGTTGAAAAGATATGCTTCACTTTCTCTTATATTCAATTATTTTATTTTTATTCAAATATTTCCTACCAGGCTACCACATCTATTTTCCTAAGAAGTATTGACATATTTTGTACAAGCTTAGAATAACTTATTACATAAAACTCCGTGAAAAATCTATTACGTAGTATATCGATTAAACTAAGATTGAGGGAGTATTCAGAATATTAATTTCAATACATCGTAATTATTGAAATTATTTTGGAAATAATAATCTTCTCCCGTCTATTTTGGAAATACTCTTACTTCCCCAATTTCTACGTATTTAAATATTTTATTTTACCGCCTAAAAATATAAAAAGATGGATATTACCGAATGCTACATAGCTACCTATAACACTCATATAAGAAGCTTACAAGTGACACCTAGTAATGTGTTTTATTCGAGCTTGTTCTGATAGTTCAGTAGGAACACTTGACAAGAGGGGGGGTGAATTGTTTCTTGGGAACTTGAGTAAGTTTCTTGCGGAATTTAAACAATAAAGAGACTGAGAACAATGAGCGAAGAAAGATATAAAACGGAGGAACCTTCTTGACCCTAATCAAGAAGAACCTCACTACTCTTTTGTATTAATGCAATAACTCTATTACAAATACACTCTTTAACTCGAGTTCCTCTCGAACACGAGTTCCCCACAGCAATCCCCTTCGATTACTGTGCTACTCTTTCTCTCTCTGACTTAACTCTAAGTCGCTCCTTTTCTCTTTGACTTAACTCTAAGTCACTGTTTCTCTCTTTGACTAAACTCTTAGTCGCTCTTTCTCTCTTTGACTTAACTCTAAGTCACTCAAGGATCACTCAATCCTTAAACCCAAAATACAATATGATAGATAGATTCTAGTACGTAATAAAGCTTATAATAATAAGGAACTCAAGGAACACTCTATTTTGCCAACTGATTCTTTTAAAACGTTTAAGCTCTTTAAGATAGATTTTGTAGAAATCAGTTGTGTTTTGAAAAGCCAAAACTCTTCTCCTTTTATAGGAGAGTTTTACCTAGGGTTGGGTACCCATGTTTTCCTCAACTACCCACTAACAGTTACTGCTCAGTAACATGGACATAGTTGGAGAGAAACAGGGGAGACCAAAACAAAACACTAAATGCACGTTTAAACAGAAATACGTGGGAGAGTTTTAAGGATCATGGAAAATCTTTTGCTTGAGAAAAAAGGAGAATGAAAACAGAATCCTATGTTTACATTTATTAATTAAATTCATTTTATTTATTAACAAAGATTTTCCAACTTAAAACTCTTTTATAATTACAGTTAATATATTTCAATTTAAAACGTACCAAAATACTTAGGTTCCTTTCGTTCCAAATTACGTATAAATAATATTAAATACTTACATAAATCCTAAACATAAACTCATATGTTGTAGTCTTCATGTTGCACCTTTAGAAGCTTCACTCGAAGACTTCCCAATTTGTTCCTTCTCTGGAACATCGAGGATCCACATAATATATGAGGATCTCGCCTTAGGAACTCGCCTAAGGATCTCGCCTTTGTAAACTTGCTTAATGATTATATCTTCAATGTAGTATCTGACATGGATCAATTACTTGCTTATATTCCACGTTGCTTAGTTTATCCAACTCAGGATCTCCTTAACTTAGCATTATCCCTCTAAGGATCTCGGAACCTATTATGCAACATAACTTAACCAATTGTCAGGAGTTTGCTTTGTCATCATCAAAACTTTAGGGTCAACATGTTTTTTGCCCCTGACCACAAAATAACAGGATTTAGAGGACAACATAATGTGAAATGTGATTATTGCATAAGTGGTGAATATTCTTATTTCAACTGTAGTATTTAGACTTTTCAAAATCAGAAAAAAAAACGAAAATCGTGTTTATTAAAATTGGGAATGTCCATGTTTCGTAAGTTGGATGAATTCCAAATGTTGTCAATTATAGAGTGCTACGAGTAATACATGTCAAAAGCAGATGTGTTAACGTGGAATTGCAAAAGGACAAATGTTGGCTACGGATTGGAGAGGAATGAAAACTACTTGTTGGACTTTATTGGTTTCAAAGATTAACGTACGTAGCAATGTAGCATTACCATTTTAGAAACACGTCTCCGGAGTTGAGGAGTTCTCAAGCGAATTGCATCTTAAATCTCAACTTCTCAAGTAGGTCTTTTATGAGACTGACATACTATAAGATCGTTGATGCAATTATTTAAAAATATACTTCGTAATTATACAATGACAAAGTATAACATAAGTATATCACAGTGCTTAACTGCGTAATATTTGATTACTACCTCCGTCCCGGAATACTCGACCCGGTTTGATCGGCACAGAGTTTAAGGGACTTGAATTGACTTATTTAATTTAATAGGTAGTAGTTGACAGTGGAGTATTATTTTAATGTAGTTAGTGGGAGGTGGGTTAAGAGGTAGGGTTGGTGGAGAGTAGGGGTTGAATTTTTAATTATTTTTTGTATGGAGTAGGGGGTAGGGGGGTTATTAGGGGTGGAGTGAGAAATAATATAATATTGTTAGAATATTTCCATTTTTAGAAACAGGTCAAGTATTAAGGGACGGCCCGATAAGAAAAACAGGTCAAGTATTCCGGGACGGAGGAAGTAGTAAAAATAAAACTATTTAATAAAAAGTTGGTTTTCTATAGAAAATCGTCATATACTTATTTAAATTGCATCTTAGACGTATACAACTATAAACTCTTTGTCTAGGAAGTGTTAAGCTAATTAATTGGGCCTAATCCAAAGTAAGATATGATATGCCGATGTACGTTCTTATTATTGGCGATTGTAATTAGATTAAATTACCCTCCAAATTACTACTAGTAGTGTCTTTCATCTAGTTAAAATTTAAAATTACTGTAAAAAAATTCATCATCAAATGGACACATGTCTAACGTATAAATCATTGTTCTACTTTATTGGAAGTTGAACATTGGAATTGAAAATTGGAATTGAATTAGAACTTTGTCATTTACAATCGATATTAAAACCAGCCCGAATCGGACTCTATAAACTCATATTATATTCTTATTTCAATTAAGTCTAAAAACTATCATATGACGATATCAACACAATCAGGAAATAATAATATTTTTGTGGCTAGATTAGCATGTTAATTATAATTTAGAACTTTAATAATAGGAGAATTTAGAAAAGGCCTGCACAACACGTGTGCATATTCCGATACTCGACAAAATTTATGTATGAAGTAAGTAAAAGAGTGCAACAAGGAAATCCACTCGTGCAATTGTGCGACTGTGCCCCGGGCGGTTCAGGCATTCCTGCAATCTTTGGTTGTCAATTGCTGTTGTCTCGTATGCAATTATGCATCTACTCCGTATTATCTATATACGCCTTCCTGTCACTTATCAAACTTGTGGTGGCACTTGTACAGTTGTACACCTTTACTACCTATAACACCAACCTGGATTTTTATCATGTAACAATCTAACAAATCCTATACACTTATATTTTTTACATCAACATAAGATAGATATCTTATAAACTTAATAATTGATAGAGATCGACAATTGCCACAACATTTAGTTGTCGCAATTTTATGTGTCGAAGTTTAATTGGTACATATAGGCGCCACGTAGGCTATGGGTCATCAGAATATTTTTATTATTAATGCAATATTTTTACTATGAAAATATGTAAATAAGGTAGTCGATAAAGAAAGAATTAAATTAGAATATTAAAATTTTCCTAACTTTTTCGAAACATGTATAAATGTATAATAGGTAATACTCCCTCCGTATTTTTTTAAGAGATACACTTGCCTTTTCCGGCCGTATTTATTTAAGAGATACACTTGCCATTTTTAGTAACTTATCAACCCCACCATCTAATTAAATAATACATCTAATATACCCTATCACCCACCATCCTATTAAACAAACATTTTCATAAACTCACCCCACCATCCACCCACCAAAATAACATGGTCCCCACATATTTAATTATTAAAATATCTATCCAACCCCACTTGCTTTATTATTTTATTTCATTCAATTATTCTTCTTAATACCCGTGTCCGGCCAAGTGTATCTCTTAAAAAAATACGGAGGGAGTATAAGTTAAATATTTTAGTTTTCGATCAATTTTAATCATGACACATAGGCATGATATGCCATACCATCATTGTGATACGGCTTAAAGATCGCATGTTGCGACCTTTATCATTTTAAACATAATTTATGAATATCAAAGTTTTATAATTTTTAATTGTTGTATAATTAGAGATAAAAATGATATTAATATGTCCTGATAAACGTAAAAAAATAAAATTGGTACATCATTATGGCCTAAAGAAGTAGGTGATTATACATTCATACGCGTAATTTAACTTTCTTTTGTTACCCTAATCGATCTAACTGTACTTTAAATACCACGTAGATCAATTTCCATTTACCTTAAGTTTACTTTAGAAGCATATACGAAGTATGTGTTTAATTTATTTTTCAATGAGTATTTCTTCTACTTTGTATTTGTATGTAGTTTGAAGTCTTCGAATCATTGATTTTACCCTGAAATAGGAGCTTTTATTCACTAACGTTAAAAATAAAAACCCATACCATTATTAATCAAGGAGACATCAAGTAATTAATGGTCAATAATAAACCAATAATAATAATAATAATAATAATGTAGTACTCTCTCCATTTCTTTTTGATGTATCCATTTGGAATCTGGTGTGGTTTTTAAGAAAATTGGAATATTGGTTTGTATGGGTATAAGTGTAATGATTGGGTGTAAGAGAAATGATTGAGTGTAAGAGATTATAATAAATAAAGGAGTGAGAAAATAATAAAGAAATAAGGTAAGAAAGAGGAGTGATAATGATGGGTGATAAAGGAGGTGAGAGAGTGTGTATATGGGGAAGGGAAAAGAATTAAATATTATGGGTGGGGAAAATAGGTGGGAATATGGGTAGAATCTTTAGGTATTTTGGTAATTAGATAGAAATGTAAGGGTATTTTAGGATAAAATGTATGTCCAAAAATAGAATAGATTCTAAATGGATACAACAATATGAAACGCTTAAAATAGAAACGGATACAACAAAAAGAAACGGAGGGAGTAGTTGCTATTATCTGTCACTTCACAGTGACATAGTGATATTGTTATCAAATAATATAAAGTCTTAAGAAAGGAGCATATCTTAGCCATGGAAATAGCATCCTTCTGGTTTGTTCCAAATCTGATAAAGAAGTATCAATCATAGGGTGATTGCAACCATATATAAGTGCCAAAGTGGGATATCAAGTTTATTATCGTATGCAATCGTCATATTATATGATTATATACCAATTGTTTGTTGGTTCAATGGTGATTGGAGCTGAACTTGGTAGGAAGGACCCGTGTTCGATCCTTCGCAACAATAATTGAGAGGGAACTGAAACTTATTCACCCATAACTCACCCTGAATCCGGATTAACCCTAATAATGAACCGGGTGCTAACACCAAAAAAATATATTATATGATATATGAATAATCATACCCGAAGATAGACCAAGACAATCATTATTCTCATTAGGAACATAACATATTTACATGCGTATGCCATTTTCTGTTCTTATGCGCCAACTACTATCAAGATTAATAGACTTGACGTGTAATTTTTGTGTTAATAGCCAGTTTATATAACGACCAAATTATTGTGATTGATCGGCGATGTCACGAGGATTCTAACCTAAATTAATTAAACTTCATACGTAGTCGGTAGTACTATGTACGTAGCACTACGTATATATTATAACTAGTGTTTATGTACGTGAAGGGAGTATGTGGAATATTAAACTATACATATTGCATTTTATACTACTTCGTATTAAATGTCGAAACAATAAATATGTAGTATTTTATAGGGGATATAAAAAAAGTCAACATCCGGCGTTGGCTTATAGAATAAAAGATAATACCACTATGAGTACTTTGTATGCTCTTTAAGCAGTAAACCAACAATTAACTTTAATTTGACCTATTTTCCTCAAAAACAAGTTTGTATTGACTACTTAAAACAATTTAATAATTAGATATAACTACGGACTATCGCATGGTAGATTAGGAGTGAGTCGTATCAGGTCAATTTCCATGTAATTTGCCTAAATAAACCGGAGAGAATGAGAGATACAACAATAGTCAATCTCTATTGTTTGACCCAGTTAGGGTTATCAAAACGGATTTTTGGTAGGTTACGGATTGAGAATATTTTGTGCGGGATCATTTGCTCATCCGGATTGATTGTGTGAAGCATTATTTTAACTTTTGTCGATTCGGGTCGCTATTGGACAACTCCTGGGCCTAGACCCACCCAACTATCATCAGTCCAATCGTAAACAAAAACAATGATTATACATATAGCATATGCGACAAAAGCCGAATAGCCAAGTAGTTGTTGATGTGGAATAATAACATCTTAATTAATCCAGTTGGCTTACTTGGCTATTGCTGAAACAGTGAGTGATGAGGCAAATATAAGCTATGTGGCTGACCACTACGCCTTGCACCAGCACTCACTAACTCTAGGTGATATTTTAATAATAACAATGAAATTAATTTGATGAATGAGTACGCTTAACTCAAATAATCGAACTATTATGGCCCGTTTGATAGTCGGATATAAATAGTGTAAATAAAAATTAATTTGTTGTACGTAAACTTATTAAAAAAATCAATATTTATTCCTATAATAATACAGTAGTATTCATTTAAAATGATCTGTCTTTTCTTGTTAATTTACATTACCTACCATTCATTATCATTTGAGGAGTGGTATTAGGCAAAAATACAAATTTACAAAGAAAAACTCCAAGTTAGAGTAGATTCTTTATTACTATAGACATTATGATGTTATTTTGTTTTTAGACAAATAACACTAAAATTTATTCTTATTTTCACTATTTATTACGGAGTATCAGTTATCAGATGTTGTTAATGTTTCCATCTTGGGAGAATTCAGAAATGATAATGAGAGGTGGATGACAAACCCATGTATATCTTGACGGCTTTTTGGCGGCAATGATGCAAATATAAATGCGTATATCGATCACTTAGCCCATAACTATTATGGGGTTGCAAACTTTTGAGACAATCAAAGACCGACCCTTGCTTTTAATCTCAATCAATATAAGTGATTTAACACTTTTATAATAATGGACCAATTGCATCAGATTATCTGAATGTATTGCTTGATAGGGAATTGGGGAGGCTACATGTTTCCAAATTCATTTTATTTTATTTGTTTCCACAAATCATTCCAATACATGAGGGTTTAACATCTTTATGAAACTTTGATAAAATGATTTTGGCACGTTTACTATCATACTTACCTGAGATTTATTTATATAGAGGTAATGCCAACATTACTACCACTCGGAGTTGGTGGCACTTAACATCATTCATCAACTAATACGTTTAAGTGCTTAATAAAAAAAATACAATATTCTGACTTTTGTAATCATTTCTATGTCTATACAACTTTTCTTTTTTTAATTAATATCTCTGATGTTTAAAATTTGAAAAATATTTTGGATGTTTTGATAAATTATAAATCGATATTAAGTTATTAACTCAATAACATTTTGTTAAGAAAATTAACTTTTTTTTTATATTACAAACCAGTAAAATTTGGTTAAAGTCAGTAAATAAATACATAAATCAAACTATTACAAGAACTCCATACAATTTTAAGAAATGAAAAAGCCATTTTCCATTTCCATTTCCATTTATATATAAACGTTTCTGTCCAATTAGTAAATTACAATACCGAACTGGTTAAAGTCCAGAAGGGTAGAGTCAACTACGAAACACGTTGTAGACACGTTAAATGAGAACGAAGTTGGACCTCATCAGCTATTTATTCTATTTCTGGCCTATAGCGAATAAGCATCGCATGACCAATTTTAAGGGATGAGCACTTCTAACTGGCCCATTCACAAACTTCTAACATTCCGTTCCTGGCCCAAAGTTTTTCTTTCACTAGTAGTCTAGTACGGAGTACTAGTATGCTGGTTTCAATATTTTTACCCACATAGTCACATACAATACTTGTATAAAAAAAATTCAGAGCGTTCCAACTTAAAATCATATGATGATAAGGGGTGTAGTAGCCCCTCAGCCTTATTAAGTGATTAGCTCTCTCCTGTTTTATCAATGAGGAACTCTCACACGTGATGTTTCATGGGTTAGATCTTAACATAAGTGCATAGGAAATCGTGCTCGAAGTGTTCTAAAAACAAGTTATTAACAACCAATTAGTGTGCCAACTCATTTTTGCGAACAAGTTATAGACATTAGTTTATAGAAAATGGGTACTTTTATGCTTTTCCTCAAAAGAAATGAGGCACGAGCATGACTGACAACCCACGATATCCTGCCGCGCCGTGTCGTTCTTTTCGCGCTCTTGTTTCTTGCTTTCCCATGCCGCGTCTCAGATCGACCAATCTAGTGTCATTTTTAACCATACTTATTCAAAATAACACCAAAACATAAAATTCGAATGTTTCATTATCAATACACTATACGACTGAGTTTTTTTATTTTTTTTTATTTTTTTATTAAAAGAGCTTCCTTGTCCCTTCGCATTTGCATAGTTGAAGTGGATCAACCGATCAACCTCTAAAAAATCTCAGGTTATCATAAAATACACGTGTTAAAATAAAATCTCCCACTCCAATATTCCAGCGATTTCTGATTTTCTGAAAATAGAAGGCAGAAATAAGAATATGTGTCGACATTGGTTGCCCTTTCATTTCCTTATCTCCTCGTCTCTTTCTCTCTCTCCTCTTTCTGCCAAAATACAGAGAGAGCGAGCATGGCTGCCACACTCTCAGCCTTGAAACTCCCCTCTCTCCCTCTCCGCATTCAATCCAAACTCCACTCTCCCTCCACCATTACTCAAACACCAACACCCCCTCAATCTAACCCTAATCTTAAATTAACCCTTTTCAATCAACAAGATTTCCTACACACATTCAAATCCTCCGCTCTCCCTCTCTCCACTCTCGCATTACCCTTCCTTCTAGATGCCCAGGTAATTCAATTTTCGATTGATCATTTCATCTTTTTAAAATCATGAAATTAATATTTAATTTTTGAAAACAATAGGATGCATTGGCAGTTCAGGGTGAATTGGGGTTGTTGGAGGGAAGAACAGCCGCACTGATACACCCAGCAGTGATGGCCGGGCTATTCGGGTTCACATTATGGACTGGTTATCTGGGTTGGCAATGGCGTAGAATTAGAACTATTCAAACTGAGATTACTGAACTTAAGAAGCAGATTAAGCCTGTTGCTGTTACTCCTGATGGCACTCCTGATAATCCTGCTCCTCCTTCCCCCTTTGACTCCAAAATTCAGCAGCTTACTCAGGTGATTGTTAATCTTTCTATTTTGGGGATTTCAATGGATTGATTAATTTATTTATCACTTTTTTGTGTGGTGCAAATGATTTCTTTCAATTGCAATGGAAACAGTTAGTTAAGTGGTCCGATAATTCGAAATGGTCAGAGGGACAGTACTGGTTTTGAAATGTTTGGGAAATGTGACAACATTTTCTGAATTAGTTGTTGATCATAGTTCCATACATTGAAACTTCAGTGCATTATTGCAGAGGAGGTGGAAATCCTAACTCATAGAAGTATATTTGACTAGTGTTGTTCTCAAGTTTTCAACATCTGAAAATTTTGTCATGTTTTCTGAAGTAGTAGAGTAGTAGATGATTGAGTGAGTATGCAAAGATACTCATATTCTGTATTGAGTGATGGAAAGAGAATGTGAATTACACTATCAGTATAGATGATGTTTCATTATACTTTGTTTTTGAAGTGCTTGATATGGTTAGCACTTACTTAATTAGGAATCTCCAAAGGATTTGAATAGCAAACCTCTGGGTAAAGAGATGAACCTTGATCAGTTGATAAAGAATCCAGCTTTCATATGATATCTTGTTATATATATGATCAACGTTTGTCCTACACAATCCAATGTGGTCGAGAGGAGGATTTGTGAAAGTGATTCTAGCAATGGCTGTTGGGACAGAAGCTTTATAGCATGTTTGGTATATTACTTTTCAAGTGTAGGAAATGGAATCAATTAACTAATTCCATTACCTATTGTTTGGTACGAGAGATGGGCAACACACTCCATTACCAAAGGGTAACCATTCCCACCAATATGTTACCTCTCCTAACCTTGTGGTAACAAAGTGTTACCCTCCTCCCTGCCTAATTTGATACAAACAACAAATAATGATATCACTTAAACATTACCATTTCTCCTTCTTAAATGTTTCCAATCCATTTCCTTTCCTAGATTCATACCAAACATGCACTTAGGATAGACCATGTTGGTAGCATTTAGAAAGGCATTTAAGAGGGAATATGACATTGAATATTTAGCTCAAATAGACATACATGAAGTACGGAGTATATGTTATCCTATGGCTATTTAGTTCTTGTTTTTTGTTTGATTGGCTTGCTCGCTTTGCTTTTAGTTGGTTCTTAACTATTTGCAACTTATACTTGTCTTGCATCTCTGACTTGAACAGATAAACCCCTTTGTACGTTATTTGGAAAGTTTATTGTTCATGGTAATGACAAAAAGGACTCATCCATTTCAACTCAAGAATGTCGTTCACTAAGTTGTTAGGCCTACATAAAGTATAAGAAAACCCTTTCTACTTTCTAGCCTTATCTTAGTACCAAGAATCCAGGATAGTTTAACTACCTGTTTCTATCAACTAAAGTCATTTACTGGTTTTGAATGTCTACTTCAACCAATCTATAAAGGGTATGATAACTGGTTTTGAATGTCTACTTCAACCAATCTATAAAGGGTATGATGTGCATTCAAGTGAAATCAGGTCAATTTGGTCCTTAAAAGTACACTAAGATCTTCGATTTTCTATGTGGTACCTAGTGTGTGAAGCAAGATCTAACCTTTAAGTTGTGGACTTGTTAAAGTTCCAACTTCCAAAATAAACATGCTAACATCCTATATGCTACTCTCTTTTGTGCATATTTATTAATTCCTTTGCGTTCATTTAGTCCTAAAGTGTTCTTTCTCTGAATGTATCCAGGAAAGGAAAGAATTATTGAAAGGGAACTTTAAGGACCGGCACTTTAACGCGGGTTCAATTTTACTGGGATTTGGTGTTTTTGAGGCAATTGGTGGAGGATTCAACACATGGATTAGAACAGGAAAGCTATTTCCAGGACCTCATTTGTTTGCTGGAGCAGGTATAGACTACTGATATCTATGCAAACAGTTGCAAATTAAAGAGAAAAATATCCCATGTCTATGTAAGTTTGCATCTGAAATTGCTTATGTTTGTTTGTTTTGCGAAAACAGCGATTACAGTGCTGTGGGCAGCAGCAGCGGCGCTTGTACCTGCAATGCAGAAAGGAAATGAAACAGCTAGAAGTCTTCATATTGCTTTGAATGCTGTAAATGTTCTTCTGTTCATATGGCAGATCCCCACCGGAATCGAAATTGTTTTCAAAGTGTTTGAATTTACTAACTGGCCTTGAATCGCGTCTAAGTCAGGTGTGGCAATATGCTAAGATTACTTGTATAAACAACAAAGTCAGTTTTGTTTATTTGTGTTTCCTTGTCCCTGAGATCCTGACCTTGTACTGTGAATAGCTTTGCACTTGCAAATATAAACTGTCTAGTGATGAAAATTGTTGTAGAATATTGTATTAAAATTCTTATACAAATGTATGGAGCTATTGTTGAAATATTAATCTAGCAAAATCTAGATAATATGATCGTAAAAAATCTAATAGTGAAATGTATTAATGTAGAACAATCTAGAAATATACTTCATGATTGTAAATTATAATCTAGAATAATCTTAGGAAATGTCTAGAGATCCTAAGAAAAATCTAGTAAGATAAATCTGGATAAATGACAAATGTAGAAAAATCTAGAAACTAGGATACAACCACTATAAATATGTTGTATATGCATGAGTTGAGAGGTGAGCCAATTAAGAGAGCTCCCACAAAATTATGAGTGAGGGATAGAAACAAAAGTTCTATCAAAGAGATAAGTGAGAGACATGAGCTCTCGCAAATATTATTGTACAATTCTTATTAATATAGTTAATGATAAAAATACAAATTTGTTATATTATTCAGGCCCATCAAAACTTCCGCATGCGTCCTCAAATTTCTATCAGATATAGCGTTGTATCCTTTTAAATGATTCATCCAAACATGGCTTTAAAGAAATTGTTCACTCTATACCCTGGAAACAGAGAGATGATTTTAGACACTAGACAACAAGTTTCGACATTGGCAATGGTGCTATTGTTGGTGACACGCAAAGTAACCTTTGTACACCCGAATTAATATTGCATGGAGAATGGAGAGTATAGTATCGATCTGGACATGAATGAATCTGGACTTCCCTGAACTATTATTCATTTAAGTTTTTCTATTAAGAGTGGCCATGTTCTGTCAACATGTTTTCTAATTGAGTAAAAACTAAAGTTGGATAAATAATTGTAAGTAAATAAGGGTTATTCAAGTACAATCTATACCTAGTATTTAAAAAGTATAACCACAACTCCACAATTGACATATAACCATAACTCCACAAGTGACACATGTCTTACTCTAAGTAGTCCTTGAGCCCGTCAAACATAGGTTTTATTCTGTTCTGTACACTAAAAAAACAATTATCTCCTACACATTAAACACCTAAGCAAACTCATACAGTAAACACTCCTGCAGACTATTTATACCCACTGGACCACTCATCTTTCCTCCAATCAACCACCTTCATATCAACATTCTTCTACTAAAAACCACATCTTTATATCATAAGAATTTTTATATTTATTTACTTGGCTGATTTTATACAAGGACTTACTCGTTGATGATATTATAAGCCTTAAAGCTTTGAGCTTATCTAACAGTATTATCCCAATGACAATACCATGCTGCTGTGTGGTTGCTGAACTATTACTACTCCTTCCCAGCAACATTGATAAACCAACTACTACTACTCCTTCCATTGTACCCATCCCCACACTATAATTCTGTAATCAATATGCATGATGAGCAAACCAGAAGTTAGTTCAGAAACCCATCAGAAATACAAATCAAGACCAACACCCTTGATGTAATATAAATAGTTCTCTCCCTTTCAATTTCTAATTCAGTCAGTTTGTATAAGATAACTCTCACTGTAAACTTTCTCTGACCTGAAGCTTTATTCAATTATATAGTTTTATTCTTGAATCCAAAAAAGTAGGACAATCAAGGCAGAAATCTGTTGTGTTTTTTAGTTCTTCAATACATAGAGGCATCATTATTAAAATACAACAATATATTAAACACATCAATTTGGTACAAATCAATTGGAAATCTATACCTATTAACAAAAGCACAACAACTCAAAACTGTAAATTAAACCAATTTTAATCAGGCATTAAAAAAACGGGAACATACCTGTCTGTAGCTATGGGGCGTATCATTACTCAATACTCATGGAATATCTAACTGTGTTAAATAGACTTAGGATAGGATTAACATATGAGAGATGGAATGTCAATGATTGCTTGTGCAAACAAACCGTAACCGACACGAGTTAAGAAATTGGAAACGTTTTTGGGCGAAATTAATTTGTGTATGAAGGCTAAAGTTAGGGAGAAGATGGTGGGATCGAATTGAAGGTGAAATTGGAGTTTGATTCTGTTTCGAGGACCAACTGAAGGTTTTTGGGAGGATTTTAGCGATGGTGGGATCAAATTGAAGCTAGCATTGGAGACGGTAGATTGTCAATGCTCGTAATTTGTAAGGAGACCTCATCAATTTGCAATGAATGATGGTTAATGCCGAGGAGGATGAAGCGGAGCTGCAGAGCTGATAATAACAGTAATGAGGGATAACAGAAAGACGATGAATGATCCCAAGTTGGGCAGGTTTTGGGTGTTTTTATTTTTTTTATTTTTTAAAAGGAATATATGCTTGGCTACGTGTCTTTTAAGTGGTGATGTGGCCGCCACGTGTCTTCGAAATAGTGTTGCTTATGTGTCTTTAAAATAGAGTTGGTTTTCTTTTTTAAATACTAGGTATTGATACTCTCCCCTTTAATTATTAAAAAAAAACTTGAAAACCTAGCAAACTTTCATCTCCCCTATTTTCTTTAATATCGCTTCATCTTCCCATAATTTCTTTAATTCCTCCAATTTCATAAAGTTCAATTCAACTTTCCAACTTCCAAGCACTGTATTAAATTGTCACACTAAACGTTTCATTCAACCTCTATTTAGTTTGCAAATTAAATTCCTCAAAAGAAGTTTAATACCTTCTTTAATCATTTCATCAGTTACTCATTCTTCCATCAACCAATTATCAGGGTTTCGTCTTCATATTGTCAATTGTCGATTTTAGATTTTTATGTTGGTTGAAGTTTAAGCAATTTTGGCAGCTTCTGCAATAATAATTGGTTGAAGAATGGAGATTTCTACTACCACTTAATGTATTTGATAAGGTGAATAAATTCAAATTCATGTCTAATTGTGATATTATTTCATCAACTTTGCTATACATTGTGTCTTCATCTTTTCTTTTATGAATCTCATAGTGAATTTCTTTTTCCTTTTTTTCCTGGATAATTTACTCTCTGTGTTTTTTTAACTTTTACTTTTTAAAATTATTTATTTTGGGATATAGGTCCTTGGGTGTGTTGGATTTGTGAAGCTCCTAGGAAAATATGACCTCATTTCTCTTCTTTGTTTATTGAGTTTGTAGAAATGTATACTCTTTCTATTACATCTAATCAAGAAGGAAAATTTAAAAGTGCATATTGGTGCGATTTCTGGAATGGATGTCCTGTTAGCAACATTTTAAAAGACTTGAACTCAAAATAAAATATGAGGTGTACTGGTACCTATGCTCTAGAGTTTATGGGGTGCGAGATAGAGATATGGACACGAGTTAATTTCACCACAAGACCTCGCAAAGGAAGACTTGGAATACTATTAAAGGGTTGTTTGATGGTGATGACGATTGGCAAACAGAGGAGGATAATTAGAGGATACTATAACAAAAATTTATATGCAATTATTTACCTCTATTGTCCCATGATGATTCGCCGGAAGTGCTAAAGCATGTCACAAAAGTTATTTCCCCTTAAGTTAATGTTGAGCTTCAACGTCCATTTTCAAAGGCGAGATATATTCGGCCCTACAAGTCTACAACAAATGCACCTTTGCAATTTGTAAAGCACCCCATTCAATTGGTATACACGCAATATTTTATGAACGTTTTTGGCATATAGTAGGGATGTTGGGGATGATGTTACGACTTATATAGCAGATCCATTTACTGAGATACTTGCTGACATACGGCAATTTCAAATCCGCATTCCTTTTGTCATTGAGCATTTCAAACTCAGAACAACTATTAAGTCTCTTCTTCGGTATTGGTTTACTGTTGTTGGTTGGGCACTTGGCTTGACAACTTTTTTACTTCCTAAGCCTGATGATACAATTGTTCAAGACAATGGCAATGGCAAGGTCAATAAAAAAAATATATAGGAGTGCGTAAATAATTTAGATTTTTTTTTAATAATTAGGCATAAAAGTATCGAACCGTCACGTAATTACGAAGAAGCTTGATCAAGAAACTAAGTAAAAGAGGCTTATTATTTAGGTTCTTTTATGGTCTTGGCCCTCCTTCACCACAAAAAAATATTGATAATTAAAGCTCCAAAGAAAAGATTTTCCCTATGCACTTCTGTAGTACAAACGTCAAATTCAGTGTAATATTCCTTTATTTTCTTATTCAAATAGGGATAAGGACACGAACGTCAATTGATACGCAAAAATATCACGTATTTTGTTGTCATCAAAGAGGAAATGAACAAAATAAACCACAATGTGACTAGCCCGGCCCGTTCTAAAAGCTAGTTTGTATTAAAACAAATTCTAATTGTAAGTTCAAAAGGTCTTGCATCAAAATAATAAATTTATTGTACATCAAAATAACTTTTACCTAGTAAAAATGTGATGGATATACTTTGTATAGGGTTAAATGGTTATCTTTAATCACTAAAAATAGACAACTTTAACATTATGTCGGGGTAACATTTAAGCATTTTGAGTTAAGTTTTGCTACAATATATAATTATTATTATACACCACCGTTAAATAAGATTTTATGTTGTTCGTTCAGATAAGTTCAAGTGAGTAGAAATCAAGTGAATAGAACACACCCTTAATCCTAATTCATTAGAGAAATTGGTTATTACAAGAACACATGGAGAAGTACTTGTAAAATGCTTGATCTCTTTCCATCACATGATTCACATTCAGCACTTTGTTTCTTTTTCTAATAATCCAACAACTAGTATTTGGGCCCAAGTGATGCCGCAGAGTATTATGTGAATAACAAATAATTTTTTTTTTGATAATCAAATTAATTCATTAATAAAAAGTCATACGATATCTACATAAAGATTTAAATCTAACAAATACATAACAACCGAATCAAATAAAAACCTCATTTCACCATAGCTACGATCGTAGTATATCAAACATTCTGTATACCCTCTTTTATATCGTTGTGATTTACAGCCTTCCTCGACGAGGGGGCCTATAGATCTGTTGTAGTCGTGAAAAATATGATTTCCGTCTGATTCGTCTGAATGTAGTCGAAAGATTGACTCCCTCTTCGATCCCGCACAAATCTTTACCGAAGAAAAAACCTGAGCTTACTAAACACACAAAACTTAACTAAAATCAAATCCACTATAGGGATACTTATTAAACTGAAACTACTATGTAGTTTTATTGAGATCTAACGCAAAAAACAAAACAGAATTGAAGAGAAGGGGCAGAAATAAATAAATTTCCGAAGAAAATTGGCTATTTACGCCCTAGAAAACCCTAATTTTTGTAAACACTAAAAAGAGAGAAAAGAGAGAGAAAGAGAGGGGGACGACTAGTTCACAATTAATATTTATATTCAATGAAAATTATGTATGGATTTTTTCACAAGATAATAGTGATAATTATTTGTGAAAAAAATTAAGAAATATTTTTTATTGAATATAATAACTAATTGTTATTCACATAATACTCGGGGCATCTCCGGGTCCAATTACTAGTTGATTTCGTGTTTGGTAAACAACAATTAATTATCACTTGAAGGTGAATAGTGATAATTGATTGTTATTCACTTGATTTCGCGTGTCAGACACATGTTTTTGCGTGGTCACGGAGTACCCGTGTCCAATACATACGACAATATGTATCCGACACGGAACACGCAATTCAGACGGTGTGTTCGTGCTTCCTACTTTCCAGTATAAGTGTATACTCCCTCTGTATTTATGTAAGGGATACACTTGCCTTTTTCGGCCGTATTTATTTAAGAGATACATTTGCCATTTTTAGCAACTTATCAACCCCACCATCTAATTAAATAATCTATCTACACCCCACTCCCACCCCCACCCCTAAAATCACATGGTCTCCACTTATTTTACTTATTAAAATATCTACCCAACCACACTTGTTTCTTCTTCTTAATACCCGTATCCGACCAAGTGTATCTCTTAAATAAATACAAAGATAAAATAACTTTGTTTTTTTTTTCCTTTTTACGAATGGTGTTAGTAATGGGCCAGAAGTAGCAAATCGATCCAAATGTAAAAATAAAGTGATAAAAGTATTATGGGGCAAACACGAGGCCCATTAAAAGGGGGGTTGGTTTGCAAACTACACAAAATCCCTCGTGATCCACGCGCTATTCACCATTTTAAAACAGCGAAACTACCAAAGTGAACGCTTACGCTTCCAAAAGGTTGACCCAATCAATCTCATCACTTCTCAATCTCACTCGTATGTTCAATTTCTCTTCAAATCTTCTTTTTCTATCTCTGTGTTTTTCTGCTTGTTAATTAATTTAGTAAATCTTGATTAATTTTCATTTTATTTCCTGCTATTTTTTGGGTGTAATTCGAAGGTTCGAGATGAGTTCAGATCCCGTAGTTCATGGATTTGAGGAAGTTGCAAAGCATAACACTAAAGATGATTGTTGGTTAATCATTTCCGGCAAGGTCAGTTTTATTTATTTACTGTGGGTTTATCTCTCTGAATTTAGACCTTAATTATTCCGATTATTTTATGTTTTTGTCATATTTCGTTTAATTCTCTTATATAGCTTTGAATTACTTGCCAATTTGGTTGAGATGCCTTCAATTGGGGTTTAGAAAATTACAATGTTTAGGACATTAATGATTGATTTTTTTTTCTCTTTATGTTGTGTGTAGAATTGTGGTTCTAAGATCAAAGTTATCCTGGCCTAAATTGATGGATTTAAAGTTTTGAAATTTTGCCCATATAATTGGTAATTAATGTTTGGAACTTGGTGAACCCACATGAACTTACCAAAAATAAAAAGCTGACAATAAGAGAACCAAGGGAGATCCACCCAATTGTCCAGGTTTCATGAAATTGACAATCCAGTACAACGGTATTACTAGTCCATTCTTTTTTCTTTTTTGATGCAAAGCGGAAACAAAGTACAAAAGAGCTACATAAATAGCTTACAACCACGTGAGGCTTGTAGTACTCCAACAACAAATCCTGGTAAATTCTAGGGGGGGGATTGAGGGGAAATCGGTTTACAAAACCAATTACATTGGATTTCCTACAATTCTTTGCCATCATATCTGCAAGTTTGTTTGCGATCCTAGTTGCATGTTCAAAACTCCATGTTGTAGTCTCTAAGATCAGGTCCGTGCATTTAGAGATAATAGAGTAGGACAAGTCACTTGAGATGGATGGTTGATTCAATCTTGATATAGCTTTTTTAGAATCTGAACGCACAATGACTTTTTGCCATCCTTTAGCAATTGCAATCTGGATGCCTTGCGAGATTGCCTCACATTCCCCTATTAGAGTGGAAGCTACAAATTTCTTCCTTTGAAAACCACATAGCCAAGTACCATTTTATCTCTGACCAAACTTCCAAGTCCAACAGCATAAGCCATAGAAACAAAGGAAGCATCACAATCCAAAACTACCCAAGAGGGGGATGGTTTCCAGGTCTGGTGGTTGTTTGTCTTTGGGAGAAGTGTTTTTTGTGGGATGGTGGCACAAGAGATGAATTTCCAAGTGAAGGTTTTGGCTTTGTTTAGGAAAACTTCAGAAGTTCTGATAGTGTTTCTGAAGATGCTTCATTTCTATAGGTTTAAATGGTCCATAGGATAAAGGAGAAAGAGTACTCCAAGGCATGTTGGCAAGGTTTTATGTTTTTGAGGGAGGAGAGGTAAACTGTAGGTTGTTCTTTAGCAAAAGAGGAAGTGGTTCCACAAAGAAAGAGGGGTTGATTGGTAGCAGATTCCAGACCTCCCATGTGAAATGGCAATTACGTAACACATTTAAGATGCTTTCATTTACATTCTGACACCATATACAGTAGGGAGAGTGAAAAAGTTGACGAGTGATGAGTCCTCTGTTATGGTTAGCTAGCTAGCCAAAGAAAGAATTGGACTTTAGGGGCTGTTTTAACATCCCACATCCAGCCATCATGTGGAAGAGTGTCATCAGGTTCATTTGTAGCAGGGTGAGAGCTTTGGAGAGTAGGAATTTCCCTTCACAAGAGAGCAGGAGAAAATGTAATCTGGGTTGTTTGTTTGATAGATAGGATTGAATTGGTCAGGAATTTTGAAAGATAACATGCTGAAATCCCACTCTCCATTGACAACTACATCGCTAACCTTTAGGCCATTGTCAACAATATTAAGGGGACCTTGAATTAAGAGCCTCAATGGCCCAATGCCGAGCCAATTATCAAACCAAAAAAGGATGGAAGTGCCTGTACTATGCCTGATTGGATAGATTGTTTGAACACATCCTACACTTTCGCCATTCCCTTCCATATGTCAGAGCCTTTTGGAAAAGGTTGAACCCAGTATTATGATTGTAGTATTTATCCTTTAAGACCCTTGCCAAATTGTCTGGTTGTGATAGAACTCTCCACCAGATTTTGAGAAGGAAAGCACGGGTTAGGTGTTTGCAGCACCGTATTCCTAAACCATCCTCATTTTTTTGTTTTTGCAATGTTATCCCAAGCAACCCATTGAATCCCCTTCTGGTTCTCACCGTTTCCCCACAAAAATTTAGCCTTGATTTTGTTCATCTCCATTGAGGTGGAGGTGGGTAGATCAAGAGCTTGCATATAGTAATTAGGGTTAAGGGTAGATTTGATTAGGCAAATTTTTCCGGCTTTAGATAAAAAAAATTGATTTCCACATTCCTAAATTAGCCCGAACTTTTTGGACAATGAAATGGAGTTTTGATTTTGGTGGACGTTTGTGGAGTACAGGAAAACCCAGATATGGAGACAAATCAGAAGTTTCGGCAAAGCTTACGATGTCAAGAAATAACCCCTTCACTAGTCCAAGCTTATGGTGTGAAGGACTAGTCCATTCTGACAAGCTTACACTACAGCCCCCCCCCCCCCCCCCCCCCCCCCCGGATACTCATACTCCTCTTCTGCCGTTTTCTTTTTGTCGTTGCAATGTTGCCTGATGTTACCTGGGACCACCTGAGAGGCTGAGACTCACTATGGATATTTGGCTTGTATCCTAACATCATGAAACTTCAAAAAGAAGTGGTAGCTCCAAGTTCTGTTATGGAATTAGAATTGTTGCTTGAGAGAGCTCATATAATAAGGGAATTGAACTTGGGAGTTAAACTACTCGTAACACTGTTTATTGTTACTACATCTCGTGTAATTAATTTTCACCACAATCATGTCAAGCTGTATTTAGTTTGATTATGAATCTTGCTGAGTTAATGTTACCTAACCAGAGCAACACTGAACTTGTACAACTGAATCTAGGCAATTTTCTTCTGAAAAAAGTAGTTTTTGATCCAGTTTCAATCAGCTCATTTCTTATCCTTGTTGTTTGACAGAAATTTGCCAGCATTAGTTGCTAGTGATTGACATTCAAAGTTTCAATCGCAAAATGAATGATCTTTTATTGTAATTGGTTGAAATCTATTATCACGAAAGTTGGTTGATTGTTCTGATTGTTGTGCTCATTCACTTCAAAATACCACTATTATTGACTGCTGCAAAAACCAATATCGTATGAATTATGAACAGATTGCTTTTGTTTGATTAGAATATAAGTTGTGTTTCTGATCTGTATGAGACATTTTGATGCTTGTGAGGACTCATGAACTTTTTGATATTTTGGATCAAGATCTATTAATCCGTACATAAAAGAAAACTTTAAAGGGTTTATGTTTTAGAGCACAAAGCAAAGAAATTTCAAGTCAATAAACACGGGAGTAGATACTCATTCACTTTCATCAGCAATGTAAGACACATCATTCTCTTCATCACATATACATGGGTAGACGTTTATAACCGGAGAGCCTTTTTTATGATGTAAATTAGATCCTGAACAGGACAAAATCTATGGCTAAGATTGGTATTGGATTGATTTTAGACAAGATTAGAGTCCACAACCATACCCAATCATATCAGAGATGGTTCCAATTTGATCCTGTACTCTGCCAGGCAGACATGCATGGACACCTTTGTGCCGCTCCGATCTAGCTGTTAGCTTTTTTTTAGTTCAAAGGTTTGTCAAAATCAACCAGAACCAAGCTTAAATAATACCAGGAAAAAGGTTATTGATTTTTTTTTTTAACCTTGAGAATAGACAAAATCTTCGTCATTATAATCAAATTACGCTATGTTCAAAACCAATCTGTTGACTTGTCTTTCATTTCAACTTATGTAGGTCTACAATGTTACTTCCTTTTTGGACGACCACCCTGGTGGTGATGATGTTCTGCTCACATCAACTGGTAAGAGTTTAGGTTTCTTTAGTTTTGTGGTTGTGTTTGTTCTGCTAAGTGAGAATCTATATGCTGGACTGCTGGTTGTGTTTTTTCAGTGAACGTCATTAATTAACATAATTGTGGAATCATTACAGGGAAGGATGCAACGGAAGATTTTGAAGATATAGGCCACAGTGATAACGCTAGAGACATGTTGAAGAGCTACTATGTTGGCGATGTTGATGTTTCCAGCATCCCGGTGAAACACAAGTCTACAAAGTCTGAACCTTTTCAGGCAACTACACAAACCAACCAATCTTCTGGATTACTGATCAAGTTCTTGCAGTTTCTGATCCCGTTAGTCATACTAGGTTTGGCGTTTGGCCTCAAGAAGTTCAAGCAAGAGTCAACCAGTTAGGTTATTGTACGCTGAAAATGCAATTGGTCAATTTATATGGGATCTTTAATAGACTTCTTCAATTTGATTGTAATTTTTACTGTTTCATTGAAGTTGTTTGACTTTTGTCCTTGATTAAATGTTTGAAGGTCCATTCTATTCATGGTGATGAACTTGAATCAGAAATGAGGACTGCTTTCTGCAGACTGCACCCTTGTTGTGAAAGTGCCATTTTTTACCCCTTTGCTCTACATTAATAGTCGGTGTAACTGAAAGTGCCATTATTTACCCCTTTTGGTATAAAGTTTGAACAAGTATAACAATTCAGTTGGTGCAACTGATAAGCAGGTATTAAAACTTAGCAGGTCTACAAAATCAGCCGAGGAAGTATAAATTCATCTCAGATAACATATCAGCCAATAAAACGACAAAATAGGCTAAAAACAAACACTAAAGTACAAAATCAAATTTTTTGAAAAATGCATCCGTTTTTTAAAAATGACATCTGTTTTTGGGAAATAGCAATGTTCTTTGAAAAATGGCACATTTTTAATGTTTGTCTTATCCCTATTTTGTCTTGTATATTACATATTTGATATGGGCCTCTTCGCCCTCAAATCAGTATGGCTACATTTCATATTTCCTCCAATTTTAATTACTCGCAACGTTTGGACTTTTTACATTACTCACATATTTTACTTTGACTATTGTTAGTGATTTATAGGTAAGATAAAACATATTCATGTTGGATCTTGTTAGATTCGTGTATTTTCAAAATATCAACTTTTTATAATTATTGCTTTAAAAAAATTAAAGATATTAATGATCAAAGTTATGCATTTAACATGCGTGAAAGTATCCAACGTTGCGAGTAAAAATGATCGGAGAAAGTATGAATTACGAGCATTTGACAATTAAGAGAGGTCACTATTATGTGATTGTGGGATCAAATATCACTAAGGGTTCGTATGGGGCCGAGTGGCAATGGATCGGGTGAGGCTCAACCCGGATCCATCCATGACATTTCATCCGTCATCCAACTCATTTATCACCCGTAAAATATTTCACCACATCCGATCATTCCACGGGTGATTCGGGTGGGTCGGGTGTGAATCGGGTGAAATATATTTGAAGATATATAAAAACAACTCAAATGTGACACATTGTAATTAAGAATTATTAGTCCACATATTATACTATACATGGCTATTTTTCTTTTCGAAAAACCATAGCATGATTTTTACAAAGCTTTAGATTTAGGGAATGTAATATTTTATGTTACGCTTATGTCTAGTATAGTTTTATTTAAACCAATAAATATATTATGAAAGTAAATGATGATAAATTATATCATACAACTAATGTATAAGTTGATGGATCGGGTGGTGGATCAGATGCACCTTCATCAATATCCGATCCACCCGTCACCTGATCCATCCATCATTCGTCAAGCATCCTTTATTTTTGGGTTTTCGTCCGTATAATCTTGATCGGTGGTTAGATATCCATCGAATTCGGTTGAAATTGCCATCTTTAAAGGTGGTGGACTTCCCTTACCCTTACCCTTCCCCTAACTCTCAGGGCCTTTCCCGCCTAATCCAAGTAGAAGAAGATTACACAACCCATACTTTATTTTAGCCACTAGAAAGGGAAAAAAAGGAACCCTAAGAAAGAATTGTGTATGGGCTGATTCTCGTATGCAACTGTGGACCCTTAAGTGCCTGCGTGATATGTTTTGGAACATGTTACATGTATAAAATACTTAAATGGGAAGGGTATACAACAATTAATAATGGACCATGCTACATTCGCATTAATTTGTCTTTGCCCATCACCTCATAGTGGGATGCATAAATTATTCAATTGAATCAATTCATGGATCTCGTAATGTTGGATGTTTTTGTAATGAGATTTCATGATTTGATGGAAAAAGATTGAAGGTGAATGGTCATCATCTGTATGTGTAATGTAGTACTTGCAAGTTAATAGTAGTAACTTTTCCTTTTTAAAAGATTGAACGCACCTATCTTAACTTCTCAAGGTTAATTACATGGTGGAGCTTAAATTTTGGGACTAAAAGTTGGATCCTTCATATACAAGAATTTTTATAAAAGGACCTTTAATTAAAGGATTTAAAGCATTGATGTCGTTGAAAATATCGATCTTCTATATCTACTCTGTATTATATATATTAGGTTTTTGTCGGGAGATAAAGTAATAAGATTGCCAGTACTCGAAACATAGTTAATTAAAGGATTGATGTTATTGATAATATCGATTTTCTATATCTACTTCGTAGTACATAAATTAGGTTTTTGTCGGGAGAGAAAGTAATAGATTGTAAATACTATGGAACATAGTTGCATAAATTCATGGCTACCATTTTTCTAAATCAACGAACTAAGTAAGCTATTTGGCATCCACACATCTCTAACTCTGACGACATCATATAGTATTTTGTGTTTTTTATTTTAAATTTAAGGTGTCGGTTTCACAACTAGGTTGGGCCGCCTATTATTTTCACATTTGATAACGATCTAAAGTTTGCAACCTATTATTCATTTGAGCAGGCGAGAACTGAGAAGTCATGCATTTTCATTATTGAAAAAAGTGAAATTCGAATTGTTCATTGAACAATTAAAGCGTCGATCGGATCTTTATGTATTCTTTTAATATATGACTCTGATAAACATGTCGAAAAACGAAGCTTTTAGCATTGACGTTCCTAAGTCTTTTTCTCGGTGTAACATAGATGTATAACGATCCTATTATTTATATTTTAGATATGCAACATTATCTGTGAATATTAAAAACAAGGGTAGTAGAAGAGTAAATGTAATTCAAACCCGATTCTAGTAGGTATCAAGAAAAACAACTAACATTAAATTGCCAAACAAGGTCAATATCTCATCTCGCAAAACTTCAACTAGACCAACATTTTGTTTCCTACTCCGTATAACTGTATAAGCTTTCATTAGTTGGCAATTTGACATTTACGTTTCTTTTCCAAACCAAACAAATGTGATCACGTTGCATGTCCAAATCCCTAAGAGTACGAATAATTAAGTTTCTTAAAAGTTAAAACTCGTACTATTTTCTATGTTATAAAAAATACACAAAGATCCTTAAAAGTTGTACTAGTATGTACCTTACATTCCATAGGATTTGTAGTTTATGTACAAACACTCAACCAACATCAAACTCATGAGACGAATTTACACTGAGCTTTTTCTACTATCATTTATAAAATAATTTCACCACTCAGTCACTCTAGATATGGAACTTAAAGGGTAAAAAAGATAAACCAAAAAATTAAAACAAAAACTAAACCAACAAACAAAAAAACATGGCTTGTCTGATTGATCATCTAGTGATGAAGGGTCAGGATCAAATTCTGAGAATTCACTTCACATCACTGATGCCCTTCTACGCCGCACTTCCACCGTAAGAGGATGAGCCATTTCGCAAGATAGTTTCAACACTTCTGACAAGTCCACCGTGGCGTCCGCCGCTGACGACACCCACTCATACTCGTGCATTAACGATGCAACCCAAAAGCTTACGGTGGCGAGCCCGAGCGCCTTCCCGGGACAGGCCCGTCTACCCGACCCGAACGGTGCAAGCCTCAAGTCGGACCCGAGAATCGAGATTTCACTCGCGGCACCCGACCCCAAAAACCGGTCCGGGTTAAACGTGTCGGGCTCGGCCCATACCTCCGGGTCTCGTGTAATGGCCCACATATCCACCATGGCAGTAGTACCAGCCGGCACATGATGTCCATCAACAGTAGTGTCCCCTATAGCCAACCGGGCCCAAGAGAGTAGTGGGCCCGGAGGATGAACCCTGAGGACTTCTTTAATCACAGCCGTCAAATAAACCAATGATGTAATATCAGACTCAGAAACCGCACGTGACCTTCCGACGACATTGTCAAGCTCATCATGGACCCTTGATTGAACATCAGGATGAAGGACTACCCTAGCCAAGATCCACTCGATTAAAACCGCGACGGTATCGGTTCCTCTAAAAATCATTTCCTGAAAAACATAATTAATTTAGAATTTAATTAGATCAAAGATTATACAAATTAAGGTAGAAAACATCAAAGATCTTATAGAATCTCAAATGATTTGATAAGACATTGTCAATCAAATTAAAATTCTACAATTTGTAAGTACCTATCTGGACCTCATGAAAGTGATACCATTTTTAAACTTTAGCCTTTATAACAAAAAAAAAAAAAAAAACATGTGGAAGTGGAACCTAGATCTTTGCCTTTGTAAAATGCTAATCATTTTCCTAACTTTTTATAGTACAAGTTTGTAGCTTGTGCTTTTATTTTTTCACTATGTTCACCACTATATAAAAAAAGTTCCGCAATTTGCAAAACTAGAAGCCTTCGCACAATTTGCTTCTGATTTTGATAAAGCTACTAAGAATCAATTTGCAAGAGGGACATTTTTTACCTTACATTTTTTACAATCTAAACACATATTCATCAATATTTTGTTAAATAGTGTGTTTATTTTGTTCTTGTACTAGGTGTAAAGAATTATATTATTGAGTTAACCTTAAACTAAATATACTGAATTTTCTTGAGCATGGACCTTTATATCATCTCAATTATAGATATCACC
This sequence comes from Spinacia oleracea, assembly GCF_020520425.1. Classification (NCBI taxonomy): domain Eukaryota; kingdom Viridiplantae; phylum Streptophyta; class Magnoliopsida; order Caryophyllales; family Amaranthaceae; genus Spinacia; species Spinacia oleracea. The sequence goes on from NC_079488.1 coordinate 107,608,157, forward strand.
CTTAATCTCTTCACTAACTATACATAACAATCATCCCTTCTTGTAGGTTTAAATTTGTCGTTGTACTTTTAACCCCCGAAAGATTAGTTATACCTCTTTTGTTGCAATCTTATATTGAATTAAAATACTATCTTTAAATACTTTTTAACACGTAATTGCATGATATAAAATCGTGCATGTAGTTTTTTCTTTTAATGTAGTATAATATAGATTGTCATGTACTCGTATTTTAAAAAAAAGAACTTACCCAAAGAACCGAGATCATATCCGAATCGGAAAGTTTATCCGAGCTAGGTAGGTTTAGCAAGACATCAACAAAATCCGGGCTGTTTGGAACCGGGTTAGCCCGATGTTCGGTAATAATACGACCCACAAACCGGTTTACTTTAGGAACAAGTTGAGAACACCTGAACCGGATTTTTTGAAAGTCAAAATCAGATAGCCAAGACAAATGATCACCCCAATTTAACATCCCTAGTAAATCATACCCTTCACCCACCATCTCCCTCAACTCCTCACTCTCTTTATTATTATTTTCCGGGCCTTCAACTAAACTACACTTCTGCCCAAACACTGAGCCCATCATATTGCTCAACGAGGCCCGTCTTAGAACATCCCTAGGTTGGAACGGGCCGGTCTGGGTACCAAAATAGCCTGTCATCGCTGATGCGATGACGTACCTTTGGGACTCAGAGGCTTTAATTTGTTTAGGGCTAAACATGTGGGTTGAGGCAACCCGACGTAGGGTCCTCCAGTAAACTCCATACGGGGCGAACCCGATGGCCCGGTTAAACATCAAACTATAGGCAGATTCTTTAATGGGTCGGTCAGCAAAGTTGGAAGAGTGAAGTATTTCCTTAGCCACTTCATGGTGGCACGTGACGATCACGCGGGTTTCGCCGAGGCTGAAGGCCATAAGGCGTTTGGCGTTGCAAGTTTTCGCCATGTCGGATATCTTACGATGTGCTAGGCCCGTCATGAGGGACATACTGCCTATAATAGGGAGGCCTCTTGGGCCAGGGATGGGTTTTTTGGCCCAATGAAACATCCGGGCTAACCTGTATTTTCCCCAAGCCGGGCCTCCAGGGTAAGACCAATGGAGTAAGGCCATAGTTAACCAAACAATGGCAATGACAAATAAGGAGATAAACAAGTTGAAGGTGGAAAAATGGTTGCATTTTGAGAAAAGGGCAAATACCCAAATTGTGTCAATATTTATATTTGTGCTCATTTTGTTTTTGTGTAGTGAGCTTAATTCAGAGGAGGGAGTAAAAACAGGGAAGAAGCTTTTTGAGTTTGTTGTTTGAGTTTGAGAGAGATTGTGGGTACTATATATAGGGAAGCAATCGGACAAAAGACACCCCTTTAAATTATTTATTTATTTAATTATTTAAGGGAATCAACAGAGAATTTAATTATCATTAATTTTTTGGTAGGCTAATTGGGCAGAGACCGTTATGTACTCGTATACCATGGTTACATAACTTACAATTAATAGTCCTACTTCTAACGTAAGTAATAGTTAATTATAAAAGGTACTACGGTATCAATTTCTTGATTCCGTCGTCAATGAAACAGAGGAACCATTTTAGTGGAATAGTATGAGTTTTCCCAAGCCTATTTGTACTTGTTTTATGGCAAATTTGAACCAGGGGTTGATAGAACAATACGGGTACCCGATTTGTTGACTGTATATTCAATAATGTTGACTTTATAAGTTTGTGATTTATCTATATATTCAATAGCATAGTGTCTTACTCGTATCAAATTTAGAGAATAAAACATGCAATCAAATTACACATTTGTTGGATGTATATTCAATAATGTTGACTTTTTGTCCAATAGGTAGTGAACCAGTGGTCAGCCGTGTCTAATATAAAAAAGGGGCTATATTTTGAACCTACCTGAGTAATTCTATCTAGTTACTTGAACTCAAATCACAACCAAAATAAAAGTCCAGAAATTGATGTGGGCCGAGTAACCCGAACAAAAAGTATCCTTTTCCAGAAATAACATACGGGCAAATATACTCAACCTTAATAATCTAAACCGAAAGTCTTCTCGGTCCTTCACTAATACAAAGTACTTCTCAAATTCGGGCCTCTGGCCCGAAATACCAAGCCTACCCTGGGAAATATAGGAAAACCTTGAAAAGTACTTCGTAATACAGTACTCCGTACTAAATATACTTTATATGAATCAAAATCAACTTTATAAAAAAAGAAAGTAGAACAATAGCTGCGCACAGTAAACTTTTAATTGTAGGTCACCCCTTTGATATCGTTCCTTTCCCTTGATGATGTACAAATTGTATGTCATCACAATAAGTTTGACTTAGTTACAAGGTGAGAAAACGTGCATATAGGTCTCATGGGCGTTGCTGCTCATATATGGGCGGCCATGAGGCCAACGCCCATGAGCAGCGCAGTGCCCATGGTACCAACGCCCATGAACAACGCAACGCGAATTCGATTTCCCTTATCTCATTTATAATTTATTTGCCTTTGTAACTATTCAAGGGAAAAAAAAAACAATAAGTTTGACTTTGTTCTTGAAAAGTTATCCATCGGTCCCTCCTCATACATGTTTGCCACCTATTTGTTTGGATGAAGAACAATGCATCACCTAGTGCTAAATTTAAACAATTGAAATAATTTTATTGTTATTTCATATTTGAATTTTTGGTAATGATTGCATATACAGAGTACTTCCTCCGTCCCTTAATACTTGCACCGTTTTGACTGGACACGCTTACTAATGCACAAATTTGACCGTCAATATCTTTAACTACATATTATAAAAACTTATAAAAATATTAATATTTTGAAAATATATATTAAGATGAAACCAAAATATATATACTAACATTTTTTCATATACTAGAAATAAAATAGGGTCAAAGTGAATTACGTAAATAGTGCAAAAAGTCAAAACGGTGCGAGTATTAAGGGACAGATGGAGTAGTACAGTACTTTCGCAACTCTAATCCATCTATACTAATATTTTAAAATACAATGACTTTCTTGCCATATGTCATCTTCTTACTTTTATATTTTTTTTCTTTTTTTTTAATTGTTACCCTTAAGTTCTATTTTTTTTATATAAAAAAAAAACCTTGTATGACTATCCATATACTTTTAATTAATTTTATTTCATACATATTAAATTTTTAATTCATCAATGGTGGAATAATTAATTAATTCACTGCGCTTTTAACATTTATACGGAGTATAAGATATAAACGTAGATTTAATAAAATATATAACTCGTGCGCTGCATAGGCTAAAAATTAAGTTAAAGAATAAAAAGTCTATTCAAATTTATATAACTATAGAGTATATGATTTGTAAATGTATTTCTATAATGTTGCTCAATTATGTATAATTATTAAAAGAAAAGTACAAGTTTAATTTTTAGTAACATCGCGATCGCATAATAGTTAATGAAATAATTGAATGGTAAAAGTGTCAACGTAAAATCTTCATTGTTTTATTTACACTTCCTTCGAAGTATATACTTGGTAACGAAATTTGAGATCCATTCAATCACCTTGTTTATGGTGAATCTTATTTCAAAAGTGACGTTAAAACGATCAAGCTATGGTATAAAATCTTAAACATATATAGTTCTCCAACCTATCCACAAACTCACCCCGCCTCATTAATGAGGTCTTAGTCTAGCGAAAAAGATTAATTAGGATTTATCACAACAAGGTATACTTTGTACCAGTTGTTTGTTGGTTCAGTGGTGATTGGGGCTGAACTTGGTAGAGAGAACTCGTGTTCGATCCCCCGCAACAACCATTGGGAGGGGACTGGAACCTATCCACCCAGAACTCGCCCCGAATCCTGATTAGCCCTAAGGGTGAACCTGGTGCTAACACCAAAAAAAAAAGGTATACCTTGTCAGAATTCCAGGAACCGGAATATGTCGCAATAGGTTCCTGAAAAATGGATCCAGAACTGAAGCTGTTGCAACATATATATTCCTTAAAATACGAACTGGTATATACCGAAATTTATTGCAGCAGGTTCTGATTCAGGATATCTACTTATTTCAAAAAACAATTAAACAAGTTATTGCTAATTTATTCAAAAATTACTCGTATCTAATTTATGGCCTGGCCTTTTATTGTTTTATATTTTGGATTTAAATTGAAGTTCTGTATTTATGTTTTTAAAAATGAGCTTGAATTGTTTTATATGTTTGGCATATAAAGAATTGGTGTATACATGGTACCTTTTCCGAAAAATTGCTAATCGGAATATGTTACAATAGGTTCCCAATTTTGTTACTCGAAACTTGATCCGGAACCACAAATTCCTATCAGGTGTCGGTTCCGATTCAAGGTACCCTGACTTTTTGCTCTAGTTAATATTGAAGATCTGTGTATTATAGGTCATGTGCAAATTATCCCGCTTCCATTTGTAATTTATATACTTCCTCCGTTCCTAAATAGTTGCACCTAAATAGATGCGGATAGAACTTTGACATACCAACAAATATCGTCCTTTTTAATATTTTTCATTACCAATAAAACTGCTAGCTCATTATTTTTTTCCAAGTTTGTTTACCAATAATACTTAATATACTTATTTCCATGTTCTTTCAAAGTCTTTGTTCTAACTTCTCATAACATGTTGAAGGAGTGTTTTGTTGTAATATAAAAGTACATGCTAATCACATCATAAAAGTGACCTAATACAGGATCTTACTGCGTGGTCAACAAGTAAGATCCAAGGGATCTCCATTTCTCCACCTTGGGTAGGGTTTTAGGTGTAAATCAACAAGCAAGTAAGCTAACCTCCATATATTAAGCTAAATAGTGTTTATCCATGCGACTAATTTTTTATTTATTACGTAGCGCATCATTGATTCTTTTTACAGTTAATTACTCTCTCCGTATTTATTTAAGAGATACATTTGATCGGACATGGGTATTAAGAAAAATAATTGAATGAAATAAAGGAATAACATAAGTGGGGTTGGGTAGATATTTTAATAAGTAAAACAAGTGGGGACCATGTCATTTTAAGGGGTTGGGGGTGGAGATGAGGTGTAGATAGATTATTTAATTAGATGGTGGGGTTGATAAGTTACTAATAATGGCAAGTGTATCTCTTAAATAAATACGACTGGAAAAGGCAAGTGTATCCCTTAAATAAATACAGAGGGAGTAGTATTCAAAAATTTCAGTGTAATTTTAGTTCTGGCCTCTCAAAATTGAATATAATTGCATATATCCCATACTATATTACTTAACTTTTTTTTATTGGTACCATACATAAACTGTCCAATATCTGTCATTTATATTCTTTTGGTGTAAAGAGAGCCACAAGGGGCAAGGCGACAAATGATGGAAACGGGATTCGATTCCAAGTCATCTTGGGTATCACCCCTCAAGACTTTACCAACTAAGCTAGTTGTCATTTATACAGTCGTAGAGGAAACACTCCCCCAATAAAAGATCGAAAAAGGACACACGTACATTGATGGAAAATGTAAAGGCGATGAAGCAAGTAAGTAAACAATTGCGTAAATACTGTTCTACACAATCTAGGCAGGATCTTGAAAGCCTGCATTGCAAGTATCATACGGAATATTGTTTGCATAATATGCGTTAAGATGTTTGCAACTAATTAATTAAAATGATTTTATATCTATTTAAAATTGTTAATTGACGTTGACGACTTATTTAGTAAATGATCTCAAGTACTATTTGTGGTGTTTACCATCTCTATTTAATTACGAGAACCACGAAACGTTTCTAATTTGTTGACAAAAGTTCAACTATAGTAGGACTATTACAATTCACAAAAAAATTAAAACAAAATAAAATTAAGATTAATAAGTAAGTAAATAAAAATTTAAGAAGTTACCCCCTCTAATTGTGAGGAGCCATGATCCCAATTTGTGGCAAAACGTATCTACTATTAAAAATATGAATTTACTATTTTAAGCCTTCCAAAAAATATAGAATCATGGTGCACTTTCTTAAATTAGTAAGGCAAAATGAGCAAGGATTTTCAATTATATCCATGTACCTATATTAAATTGATGCTTAATACTAAATATCATTTTCAAGGGTACGAGTATATGTTGTTTATAAGGTGATTAGGAGCGATAATGATATTCCATTTCGAATTGTTAATTACTCCAATCTGTGATATACTCCATAATCTTTAGTATGGAATACAAAAAAAATTATAACTAAATCAATCAACTTGAAAAATAACTAATAAATTTACGGTAGCATTGTGTGTTTCAAAGATTCCTACATGGATAAAAATCTTAGTTGCAAAAAAATTCTTTAAAAATCTATAAACGGAATTGGCTTGGAAAGAAATTAAATATATTCGTACACTAAATATTTCGTAGTAGTTTTTTAGCCACTATTTCAATCCTCAAAACGTAATTGTCTTTATGTACTACAAAACTCACATCCTTAAAATATTATAAATAGTACTTAAAATATAACTTATTAAACTCTATAATGGCATAAAATAGTGTTCACATCAACACGTCATTCAGATTACGCATAATATGAATACACGCTATAAAATAGAAAGTGTAACTAAAATAAGGAAGGTTTTTCATTAGCTACATAAAAAGTGTTGCCACTACAATTATTTCAAATCCCAACCCTTCAAATATAAGAATTAATCTTATCCATCGATTCATTTGATCACGTAATTATGAAAAAAATTAACTAGATTAAAAAATATCCAGAGAAAATGGGTTAACTGATTAACTGCCGTAAGAAATAAAGGGGGAAAAAAACTACCCATAAAAAATTGTTTTTTCAAATTCATTATTTCGAATCTATCAGTTCTAGACTTCTAGCTATGATCAAATATATATACCGACTATAAATCCTACATTATAATAATCGAAATCTATCTACGAGTACCGTCATTTGAATAAAATCCTCTCAAACTTATACAGTTGCGTTGCAATTTTTTAACATTTTTTTGAACGAGTTGTTTAAGTTTTTCCCCTGGTATTCTTTGACGCAAATAGAGTAAGTTTCTAGTAAAAAATTATGGTAAAAAAAATATGTGTGGTATAACTTACTCCCTCCGTCCCGGAATACTCGACCCGGTTTGACCGGCACAGAGTTTAAGGGACTTGAATTGACTTATTTAATTTAATAGGTAGTAGTTGATAGTGGGGTATTATTTTAATGTAGTTAGTGGGAGGTGGGTTAAGAAGTGGGGTTGGGGGAGAGTAGGGGTTGAATTTTTAATTATTTTTTGTATGGAGTAAAGAGTAGGTGGGTTAATAGGGGTGGAGTGAAAAATAATATAATATTGTTAGAATATTTCCATTTTTAGAAACAGGTCAAGTATTAAGGGACGGCCCGATAAGGAAAACAGGTCAAGTATTCCGGGACGGAGGGAGTAAATGATTTGAAGAACAGTAAAAATGGAGGATGGATTTTGTTTGTCGAAGGGATCACGTAATTAGCTGAGATAGAGTAGGGAAAGGGAACAAAATTAAATCATTAATATTATTATCGTTTAATTTATTTATAAAGAAAAAATTAAATACAAAAGTCAAGTCAACATATATCGAAGGGTGTAGATTAGATACATTAAAAATGTAAGGTCAAGATTAAAAGTTTATAGTGGCTACAAAATTAGTGTAGCCATTGTAAAACTGTCCCTAAAATAAAGGAATTAAGTAACTTTATTTTTGTAAAATTTTGTGATACAATTAACCAATTAACATGACATGACATGCATCACATCATTGGAGTTTTACCAATTAACATGACATCACATCATTGGAGTTTTTTTTTTTTATCTCCGACTTTACCAATTAACATGACATCATATTACTGGAGTTTTTTGAAGAATTTGAGCAAAATATCAGAGAGAGAAGAAGAGAATTGTATTCAGAATATTGTGAATGAAAACAGAATTCATCACTTGAGAAGCAAGTAGACTAGGGAATATATACAAAGACCCTAACCAACTAATAACAGAAATCAGTTATAGAAAAATAGATAAAATAATAATATAAATTATATATTTCCTATACTCCCCCCTCAAGCTGGACCTTGGATAAGAGACCAAGCTTGGCAGATAATGAGTGGTGTTGAGAAGAAGGGAGAGGTTTGGTAAGCAAATCTGCTAACTGCTGAGAACTAGGAACATGAGAAGTGTTGATGAAGCCAGCTTCCACCTGTTCTCTGGTGTAATGCATTTCTCGTTTGAGATGTTTAGTTTTGTCATGATAAACTGGATTATGTGCAAGATGTTCAGCTAATGTATTATCACAGTAAAGAGTAACAAGCAGCTGAATATGAACTTAAAGATCTTCCAATAAGCCTTGTATCCAAACCAGTTCATTAGCAGTTGCAGACATGCTTCTGTATTCTGCTTCAGCAGAAGATTTGCTCACACTCTTTTGCTTTTTAGTATTCCAAGATATCAGATTAGAACCAAGGAAAACAGCATAGGCACTAAGTGATCTGCTGCTGTATTGACAAGAACTCCAGTCAGCATCACTGTAAGCTGAGATTTGCAAGTCATAACTGGAAGAGTACCATAAGCCATTGTCCAAAGTTCCTTTGAGATATTTAAGAACATGAAGAGCAGCACGCAAGTGAGGTATTCTTGGAGAGTGTACAAACTGACTTAAATGTTGAACACAGTAAGACAAGTCTGGTCTTGTGATGCCCAAGTACAACAATCTTCCAACAAGCCTTCTGTAAACATCTGGTTCTTCTAGTAGATCACCAGCTTCAGTGGATAATTTCAATCCACGGGACAAAGGAGCAGGAGCAGTTTCACAGTCAAGCATACCAGCATCAGCAAGTATATCAGTGATATATTTTCTTTGAGAAAGAAAAACACCTTTGTCAGTTCTGTGAATTTCAATCCCCAAGAAATAGGCCAACTGACCTAGATCTTTGATTGTGAATGCCTTATCCAAAGCAGTCTTGACTTCTTGCATTTGAGTTAATGATGTTCCAGTCAACAGAATATCATCAACATAGACTAAGAGAACCAGAAATTCTCCATCTAGATTTCTTGTGAATAGAGAGTAATCCTGTGTTGATTGCTGAAATTTCAACACTTTCAGAAACTTGCTAAGCTCCTTGTTCCATTGTCTGGAAGCTTGTTTCAAGCCATAAAGAGATCTTTTAAGTATGCAAACCTCACCTGGTTTTGCTTTGGTGTAACCAGCAGGTGCTTTCATGTACACCTCTTCATCCAGAAATCCATGCAAAAAAGCATTATTCACATCCAATTGACACAAATTCCAACCCTTAACAGCTGCTAAGGCAATAACAATTCTTACTGTAGCCAGTTTAGCAACAGGAGAGAAAGTTTGTGTGAAATCCTTGCCCTCAATTTGTTGATAACCAATAGCTACCAATCTGGCTTTGTACTTGTCTATGGAGTAATCTAGATTCAGTTTTGTTCTGTACACCCACTTGGAGCCTATTGCCTTTTTGTCCTTGGGTAACAAGATTAAATCCCAAGTATCATTGCTCTCAAGAGCAATGATTTCTTTCTCCATGGCTTGTATCCAATTAGTATCATCTTTAGCTTGATGATAGGTTTTGGGATCATTGGAAGAAAGACTTACAGAAAAGGCAAGAGAATCCCAAATATCATAACTGTCCAAAGCCAGATTTAATAACCAACTATCATCATCAAAATTATCTGTTTCTGTAGGAATAGAAGAATCAACAGAAAAAGAAAGAGAATCACTAGTCTGTGGTTCTGGTTCATCTCTGTGTGGAACATAGCTTCCAACAAAATTTTTTAAGACAACAGGAGGTTTGATAGGTCTTGTAGATTTCCTTTGAACAGGAATGGCACTCTGATTAGGAACAAGAGGAAGGTGAGAATGAGTAGAGGAGTCAGAAGTAATAGAAGTAGGCATAGATTGTGAAGAATTAGGAGAAGTGGTATGTATGTAAGGAGTAGGAGAAGTAGGAGGAGAAAGATGATCAATGTCATTTGGTGAAGTTAGGGAAATATGGGGTGAAGAATTTAGAGTAGGAGTGGATACAGTGGAAGAAGAAGTGTTTAAGATTGGTGTTTGACAAGAATTAGTGCTTAGATCAATCATAGGAAGAGAAGTAATCATTGGAATATCAGATACAGATGCTAGTTTGTAAGGAAAAACAGTCTCAAAGAATATTACATCCCTTGAAACAAACACTTTGTGTGTGTCAAGATCATATAGTTTAAAAGCTTTACATCCAGCAGGATACCCAATGAACAAACACCTTTTAGTTCTTGAGTCAAATTTGTCTCTCTGAGTGTGAGAATTGTGAACAAAACACAGAGAGCCAAAAACTCTGAGATTTTCATAAGCAGGAGGAGTATTAAACATGATCTCAAAAGGAGTTTTCCCATTTAAGACTTTGGAAGGGATTTTGTTGATCAAATGAGTAGCAGTGAGAACACACTCTCCCCATAATTTCTTAGGGAGACCTGCATGAAATCTTAGGGCTCTAGCAATTTCCAGCAAGCTTCTATGTTTTCTCTCAACTCTACCATTCTGTTGAGGAACATAAGGCACACTTCTTTCATGTAAAATGCCCTTGCTGGCAAACATGTTTCTACAAGATTCTTTGATTATTTCAGTGCCATTATCAGTTCTAATTTTCTTCACTAGTTGATTAAACTGAGTTTGAACCATAGAGAGGAATTCAGAGATGATTTTCTGAACTTGCAACTTATTATGAATCAGATAAGTCCAAGTTATTCTGCTATGGTCATCAACTATAGTTAAGAAATAAGGAGCTCCATCTAAATTTCTGACTCTGTATGAACCCCAAAGATCAATGTGAATCAGATCAAAACATGCAGCAGCTCTACTGTGACTCACAGAAAAAGGAAATTTATGCTGTTTGGCACTATAACAGATATCACAGTTGTATTCATTGATTCCTTTGCAACATTCAGCATTCACAAATTTCATTTTTGACAGAGAAGGGTGACCCAATCTAGCATGTAACAAATCCAGAGTATTTCTAGCATCATCCTTAGTCTTAGAAATACTAGTGGAAGTTTTATTTGGCAATCTCATCATATGTACATCAACCATACTATCAACTGTATTGCAGCTAGGTAACTGAGAACTATTACCTTGACAGATATCAACTGGAGTTTTGACAAAATAGTAGAGTCCATTTGTCCTTTTTCCAGCACCAAGTATCTTGGAATTAGAGGGGTCCTGGAAAATGTATCCAGTTTTGGTAAATGTCACTAGGATTCCAGTATGTTCAATCAATCTCCCAACAGACAGTAAATTATGCCTAAAACCTTTCACTAGTAGCACATTATGTAAGACCAAATCATCACTGAGGACAGTATCACCAATTTTCTCAACTGTCATCTGAGTTCCATCAGGCAAACCAACTTTGATAGGCTGAATAAGAACTCTTATGTTGGTCAAAATATTTTCATCAAAGGTCATATGATCACAAGCACCAGAATCAACAATCCATAAATGATCATGACTTAATTCAGTTGTAGTGCAGTTAAAAGAATGAGAAATAGTACCTGCATAGTTAGCATAAGAGCAACTTGCTGTAGAAGTATTTGCATTCTGAGATTGTTGTCCTTTCATCACCTTCATGACTTCTTGACAAATGGCATTAAGCATTGCACTGTTAACCAAACCATTGTCTGCAGCTGTATTATCAAGAGGATCATCACCAGCATCAGTTGCAGAATTTACATTAGCAGCAAATCTAGTGTTGCTTGAGTTACTTCCTTTAGAAGCCTTGATAGAATTGTACCAATCAGGATAACCAATTATCTTGAAACATTGTTCTGCAGTATGACCTTTCCCTTTGCAATGAGTACAAAACCTATTCAACTTCTCTTTCTTAAGCTCTTTCCAATCTTTCTTTCCATGATTTCCATCATTCTTCTGGACCTGATTGCCTTTGTAAAACTGTGCAGCCATGACACTGCAATTTAGAATGTTATGCTCAACAACACATTACTCACTTCCTTCTGTTTTTCAATCTGCTGAGTAATTGAAAACACTCTATTCAAATTAGGCATAGGATCCATAGCTAACACATTAGTGATGGTACTGTCAAAACCTCCATTCAAACCAAGCAAGAACTTCATCATTTTGTCCTCTTCTTCGAACTCAGCCACTTTCTTTAAAAATTGACAACTACATGTCAACATAACACCACAAGTACAAGTAGGAAAGGCTCTTAGAGTCTGCATCTCATCCCACAACTTCTTCAGTTTACTGTAATATGACACTATAGTCATATTTTCTTGAGTCAAATTCTCTATCTCCTTCTTTAATTGATAAATCAATGGACCATTAGACTGTCCAAATCTTTCAGCCAATTCAAGCCATAGGTCAGCAGCATTATCAATGTAGCCAAAATCATCAGCTAAATCATGACTCATAGAGCTTAAAATCCAGCTTACTACCATAAAATCAGCTCGTTTCCACTTCAAGTAATCCTTATGATTAACAGTAGGTTTAAGCAATTCACCATTAATGAAACCTTCCTTATTCTTAGCTATTAGAGCTCTTTTAACATTCCTACTCCATCGAACAAAATTCGCACCAGTAAAAGGAACATCAACTAAACTAGAAGTAGGATTGTCTGAGTTTGCTATGAAATAAGGATCAAAATTATTGTTGTTACCTTCAGAATTTGATTGAGAACCTTCACTTTCAGTGTTTCCAATCGCCATTGCAGAAGATAGTTTTAGTAAGAATCAATTTCTTCAGATTTTGTGCAAGAAATTTCGCAACAATCGCAAGAAATTTCGCAGCAAAAAATTCCAGCAAGAACTTCAGTGATCAAACACTATTAATTCTGAGAAGATCGAAGAATAAATCTCAAATTGAGAAACCTCAATCTCTTTATCAGAGATTATTGCTCTGATACCATGAATAATTTGAGCAAAATATCAGAGGGAGAAGAAGAGAATTGTATTCAGAATATTGTGAATGAAAACAGAATTCATCACTTGAGAAGCAAGTAGACTAGGGAATATATACAAAGACCCTAACCAACTAATAACAGAAATCAGTTATAGAAAAATAGATAAAATAATAATATAAATTATATATTTCCTATATTTTTTCTATAAGTCAGATTAATTCATTGATTAAAAAAAAAAAAAAAAAGTCGTCATTGAAATGATCGACATCATAACATGCATATATGGCTTCACAATCTCTATAATGCTAAATTACCTTTATAAATGAAATAATTGAGTTATCAATCCTTGAAGCCACAACTTCTCAATTCATATGAAGTTTTCTGAACCACTATTCACCTATTGTTAAAGAGAATCAAATTCATACGCATTCGGTGATCCATGTATTATCAACATGCAACAACGAGATTTGTGTGATGGAGATTCATAACAGATGACACACTTTCAAAACATAAACAATATGGCATGCATGGTATTTAACCGAGTTATACTTAACTAAATACAACTAGTTTTTTACCGTTCTACACACGAGCTATATTTTAGGAAACTCAATTAAAGAGATGGTAAATTGGCATACCAAAATGATAAATGTATAAATGTATAATTCTTCACTAAAACATTTCACTAATAATTTTGATAGTACCTATAGGAAAATAGTTAAATTCTTCATAATGAAATTTTTTAGCAAAATAAGTCAGGTAGGAATGTCGGTCTTAAAAAATGGTAAACATGCAGGTTTAATACATAGTCATATTCATTAACGCGAGAATTATAACCATCTGAAACGTTTCTCATTCTTGATTCACCATAACCGCCAGTGTATTAATCAATGTCTCTAATTAAATTGTTCTAAACGGTTAAACTAAAATTGGAAACAGAAGGATGAAATGTTGAGGCAATTTATTATGGCTTAAATGGAGAATTGATTATTTATTCTTGGCCACGTGTCTTCTAAGTGGTGATGATTATGTGTCCGCCACGTGTCTTCAAAACGGTATTGCTTACGTGTTCTTAAATGCAGTTAGTTTTTTTTAAAAAAAATACTAGGTATTGAATAGTAACTAGCTTTTAAGTTCGTTTAATGAACGGGAAATTATATAATGATTGTTAAGCCATCTTTTAAAGTACTAATTCTATTGAGGGGTTGTGATTCTATTGGTAATATATGATTTATATAGGATTGAAATTTAAAAGTTGAAAAAATATATAAAATAGATGGTTAATTAATTTTGAGTGTTGAAGAGGGAGATGAAGTGAAAAAGGTTAAATGAATACATAAACTAAATGGTGAATTGGTATTGAATGAGGAAGATGAAGTGAGGGAAGTATAAAAACTGTAAATTGGTTCGTATAACAACCAACAAATTGACAAATTGAAAAAAAAAAAAAATTGTGGATGATAGTTGGGGTGACACGTGTCATCTAATCGTTTGTGGTTTTTCTTTTTAAATACTACGGAGTACTAGGTATATAGGTACAGATTATGTTTTCTAAAACAAATACCTCCATATTTAAGGCTACACATACCCCGGGGGTATGTGGGCCCTTACATACCCTATTATTTGATTGGTTTATTATTGGTCCAACCCCAAATAAAATCTATCTTCCTCCAAATTGAAATTTCTTTAAGTTGATTTGAACCAATAAAAAACCAGGGTATGTGGGTCCTGCATACCCCGGGGTATGTGTATCATCTCCCAAATTTAAACAAAATAAATATATTGCACATCCCGTATTATTTCAGACTTGACTTTTTTTTCAAACTAGACAACACATAAATATTACAATTTTAGATAAAATAAGCTAGTTCACATATATTCTTACAAAATATAAGTTCATATAATTTTAGATAACATAATTTCAAAAAATATCGGTTTAATCAAGCAGAACCTACAATTTAACATGAATATTGTGGACTGGCGAATTAGTCCCATTAAGTCGTGCATTGGGTTCAAGATAGCGGGTTTTGATAACACAAAATTGATCTGTTATCTGGCCCGTCCTGAACCGGGTCTACATATGAGATAAAAAAAAATGGTACAACTCGACCTAACTCAGCCCGTCATTTAATCAAGTCTAATATTATCCAAGAAAAAATCGACTAGACCCATTATGAGTCCTTGATTAGACCTTGTAAAATTGATCCACTCTGAATGACCGAGCTTGAATTCCAACCTTACCGAAACTGGATGACCCAAAACTGATCCTAACAATCGATCCGACTTGTACTCGAAACTGGGTGATATGAAATGGACATGGTTCAAAGTGACGCTATCTGAATGGCCCTAACGGAAACCAAAATGAGTTGAAATAAATTAATTTTAGATAATATCCAATTAATGAGTTAACTTTTAATAGACCCGAAATTAATTACACCATAATGTATCGTACTTGACCCAATTCTCCTCTTTCTCGATACAGACCCGATCCAAAAGTTTTCTAACCCAAATTCGTCTAACCCGACCCAAATGTACCGTACTCAACTCCGTTTACCACCTCTATAATTCCTAGGTGAAGGTACGGGAAGGTGGCCGTGGGCCGGACCGGCCCGAGGCCTAACCCGCCACGACAAGAACACGAAGTCGTGGGTCGTAGGTCGGGCTTGTGCAGCATTTTTGGGGGGAAAGCATGACAAAGCTCGATCCGACACGACAAAACACGCTAAATTTAGTAAAAAATAAGCTTAGGCTCGACGGTCCGACCCGACTGGACACAATAGCCCGTGAAATAAACCCTTATTTTATACTTTTCGATCCGACCCGACACGATAAGGAGTGGGCCCATTTAGGCCTATATCATATTATTCTACACGAAGCCCGACCCAACCCAGCCCAAGCCATCTTCAACGGGACCAAGAGGGATTTTGTTGTTGGGACAGAGAGGGTAAGGGTGCACATGAAGGATGTGGCTTTCATGCGCTAACTCTTTTGCAGCCGCAAATGGCCTTGTACTTTGGGATTTGAAGGCCCCGATATAACAGTATTTGTCAGATTTTTTTTGGGCAAAACAAATCTTGTACTCGTAAAAAATCGAAAAGGATGATCAGAATTCAGAAAATCAGGTGACTAGAGCCACGTGTAACAATCCTGCAGCATTTTTGGTCTCTGATGTGTGACAAGTCAGTTTGACCCGAAGCTCCTGACCCGCTTCTCTCATTTATTTGGCTCCTACCCATAAACGCGGTTTCACATCCCTCCAAACTAAAGTTGGGTAGAGCTCGGGCCGACAGCCGGGCTCTCTAAATTTGGCATGAAAAGTATGAGCCCGTTGTAAACCGAGTATTCCACGAGAGGCACGTTGATGGATGCATATGGGCATCATTTAATGAATTTGGTACGAACTTAAAAAGATCGAGTATGACAGATCAACCTACACACCATCCTGCAAGCTTATTTTAAACAACAAACCTGTAAATTAGTAAATGATCAGTTTGACACGACACGATCAACCTACAACAATATGTTAGACGGATTGTGTAATGTGCATGAGCCTTTTCTATAAAAGGTAAACGCATGTAAATGTGTAATAAATGAGACAGATTGTGCTTGAACCTTTTCTATAGAAGATAAACACATGCCCATTTTTAGACGTAGTCCATTAGGGCACGAAGCACACATGACACATGTCTACATAGTCACATATACCTGCTCTTGCTCATCTCGACTCTAAATATTGTTAACTACACTAACTTGGTAAGTTTATCGATCAATTTAATTTTTTCTCTTTTGTTTTTTTTTTGATAAGTTGGGTTTTATTATTATTTCAAAGCCCAATGGCTACGATTACAACTGTGAGCAATTCGTACTGCTTAGGAGTTGCTCTATCAATACAGGGGCATCAATATGAGATTTTACAACCATGCAATGAAGTCATCGTGCCTCGTGAGCCCTCTTTTCGCCATTAAATCTGCCACCATATTCGTCTCGCGGCCTTTGTGAACAATATCCACCCCTGACCCTTCGTCATAGAGTGTCTGATGTAATTGATGATGAAATTAAGGTTCCACGGGCCACTGCTATCTCCGTTGCACCAACGAACAGCATTTGCCGAGTCTGACTCAATAATGAGCTTGCCATGGTGACTCCTTTCGAAGTCCAGGGATATTTTTAATGCTCTATATATGGCATAAGTCTCAGCGTGGTTAATCTCCATGAAGGGGATTGGGCATGAAAAGAGGCATTTGAACACTCCATCATGATTTCGCAAGACTCCACCCACTGCAGACTTGGACTCGGATATTTTCATGGAGGCATCTACATTCCATTTGTAGGAGGATGAAGGGGGTGGAGCCCATATTTGCATGGGCAGTGCAGTAGGTTTATGGAGGTGTTTTGCCTTACCAGGATCCCATTTGAGGCACAATGGTTGTCGTATGATGTCAATGGAGCTGTAAGGGAAGTCGTCATTCCACCCTTTGATCCACCAGCTAATTCGTGACAGCACAAGGTTTTGGAGTTGAGAGATGGAACAAGAGACGTTCTCAAAGCATCGACCATTCCGCTCCCTCCATATGGTCCATAGTATGATGAAGAAGCTTGCTTTCCACACCTTCTTGAAGAAAGCCCCATGGTTAGGGTGAAACCATTGCTCGAATACTTCGTGGGTGGTTGATGGCATGCACCAACAAAGCTGCCATAGTTCGAGCCACCATGACCAGATTTTTTGAGACAGTGTGCAGTGGATAAAAATGTGATCACTTGTTTCTGGAGCTAAGTTGCACAGTACGCAATTTGTTGATGAAGCATCTATTATACCGAGTCGCAACAATTTATCCTTGGTGTTTAACTTCCCTTGGAGGGCGATCCAGATGAAGATCTCCACTCGGTATGGAACTAGGCCTCTCCATACCCCAGCGTAGGTTTGTTTTGGGCCACTTAAGTCACATTTTGCAAGTTCGTAGCTGAATGATTTTACTGAGAAGTCACCCTTCTTGTTAGGTATCCAAGAAAAGGAGTCAGGGTCCCCAGGTGAGAGACTGACAATATGTAGAAGCTGCTGAAGATTACAAAGCTCATGGTTGTCCTGAGGTCTGAGATTTCTTGCCCAATTTAATGTCCACTTCCATTCCAGGCCATCCCAAAAACACATGGAGGCCACCTTCGCACTTTTGGTTGTGCTTATTAGGAAAAGCCTTGGGAAGAGGGCTTTGAGGGGGGCGTTACCAAGCCACACGTCGTGCCAAAAGAGTGTCTCCTGTCCATCTCCGACTTTTTTACAGATCAGCGATTTCAGCATCGCTCTCGACTGTGGGTGGTTCAGTAGTGAGTGGCATATGTGTCTCCAAGTCCCCCCCTGTTTTGGGATCTGCAGGTCGAGGATAGAAAATAGAGGTCCATATCCGTATTTTTCCTGTATCAGTTTGCGCCAAAACGTGTGAGGCTCATTTAGTAGCCTCCATATCCATTTGGCCAATAAAGCCAAGTTTTTGTGCTGAATGTTTCCAAGGTTAAGCCCGCCCAAACTTCTTGGGGCTTCGACAATGTTCCAGGCAATAAGGGAAAGCTTTTTTCTGCCATGATCGCTGCCCCAAAGGAATTGTCGTTGAATCTTTCGTATCTTTTCGATCACCCCCATGGGGGCTGGATATAATGACATATAATACAAGGGTAAGCTAGATAGGCATGCTTTTATCAGGGTTGCACGCCCACCTATAGATAGCAGACCTCCCTTCCATGAGGCGAGTTTCTTCCCCATTCGGTCCAAGATAGGATCCCACATATTGATGCGGTTCATGTTGCCCCCTATTGGAAGGCCCAAGTATTTGAACGGCAAGTATTCGACTTTGCAAAGTAATGAGTTCGCTGCTTCTTGAAGCCACTGGTTTTCCACATTAACTCCAAAAATCGAGCTTTTATGGAAGTTAATTTGCAAGCCGGATGATAGTTGAAACAATATGAGAGTCTTCTTTATGTTCATCAGTGATTGGATATTTGGGGGACAAAAAATTAAGGTGTCGTCCGCATACTGAAGATGCGACACCTTCGAACCATTCCTACACATTCCAATGCCCTCCCATAAATTTAGTGATATGGCCTTCTGTATTAGCAGATTAAGCGGTTTCACAGCAAGGTTGAAAAGGAAGGGTGAGAGAGGATCGCCTTGGCGAAGTCCCTTTTGGAGTTTGAAAGTGTCTGTGGGTGAGCCGTTGACAAGGATAGATGCCGATGCCGTCATAACACAAGACCTGATCCACGCGCACCATTGAGGGGGAAATTTCATTCTTTCTAATACCCAATCTAGGTATGTCCACGAGATGCTGTCAAATGCTTTATGGAAGTCAAGTTTCAGTAGAGTTGCTTTGGTTTTGTTTCTTTTACATGAATCAATTACTTCAGTGGCGATCAAGGCTCCTTCGAGAATTTGTCTACCCTTAATAAAGGAGGATTGTTGAGGGCCAATGAGGATGTTGATGACTTTCTGTAGACGGCGAGCCAGCAGCTTTGAAATTATCTTATACATACTCCCGACCATGCTAATGGGCCGATAATCTTTGAGGCTATTTGGATTATTAGTTTTCGGGATAAGGGCTATGAAGGCGGAATTACACCCTCGCGGAAGTCTGGCAGTCTTCCAGAATTCGTAGACTTGCTCGTACACATCTGCTTTTATCACGTCCCACGAACTTTTAATGAATGCGAAGTTAAACCCGTCAGGGCCCGGAGCCTTTGATGAATCGCAGGAAGCTACTGCCTGGTCAATCTCTTCCTGTGTGAATTTTTCAGTAAGAGTTGAGGCTTGTGTGTGGTTTAAAGTTCTGAAGTGGAGGCCATGGAAGAGTGGCCTTTGGTTGTGATCTTCCTTAAATATATTTTTGAAGAAGTTCACTGCCTCCTGCTTTATTTCTGATGGATTTTCAATGGTGTCTCCCCCAACTGCAATGCTCTCAATTCTGTTTTTTCTTTTTCTCATTGTGGCGATTGTATGAAAATATCTCGTATTTCTATCGCCTTCTTTGACCCATCTTGCTCGAGAGTTTTGAGCCCAATACGACTCCTTCCTTCTTAGCCAGCACCACAACTCCATTTGGGCCGTTTTCCTATCAAGAACTTCAGTGTTGGTAAGGTCTCTCTCATTAGCATCATTGTCGATTTTTTGAATTTTGTCCTCAAGTATTCTGATTTGTTCATCAATTTTGCCAAATTCTTCTTTATTCCAGGTGCGAAGGTTGTTTTTGACTAGTTTCAGTTTCTCCATCATTGGGAGAGTGGGTGAGATCCCCCATGATTCTTTAATAATCTTCGAGCATCCAGGGTGAGACAACCAGCAGTTGAGGAATCTAAATGGTCTTGGCCCCCAATTTTTTTCACTTGACTGAACGAGCATTGGGCAGTGGTCAGAGATCGATCTCTTGAGTAAAGAGACCTTTGTTGCTGGGAATTTTGTGAGCCATATGGGAGTCATGAAGAGACGGTCCAGCTTGCTCTTTGAGTGCCCTCGGAACCAGGTATATTTCCCATTTGATGGAGGAATTTCTATAACCTGCAAATCCTGTAGGAACATGTTAAATTGTTGAGACCCAGTGATTGACATATGATGACTCCCCCTATCGTTTTGTTCTAAGACTTCATTGAAGTCCCCAATCAAAAGACATGGCAGATTAGATGAGAGCTGAAAATCTCGGATACTTTGCCACACCGCTTCCCTGTCTGAAACGGAGCAAGGATTATATATGTTGATGAGGGTGCATTTGAGTTGAATGTCGCTGATGTTGCCGGATATTGCAATCCAGTGTTTCTCACAGGTTGTTGACTCAGCCTTAAAAACATCAGAGTTCCACAGGGAGATTAATCCCCCCGAATTTCCGTGAGAAGGGCTAGAAACCCATTGGACACCCGAATTCTTCCAGAAGGAGTTTATAATCCGTGGGTTGAAAGTTTCAATCTTTGTTTCCTGAACGAAAACAAAGTGAGGGGAGTGTTGGTTTATTAAGCTCCGGATTGTGCTTCTCTTAATCCTGCCACTGATTCCGCGTATATTCCAAGACAAAATTATCATGGTTCATGTTGTGGTGAGAGATGAGAATATGAAGGTGCTTATTGTTGGCCTGAGTTCCAATCTTCCTGTTGCCTTTTTAAAATCGTGTTGATTCGATCTCGCAGAACTGATGTTGGCCCATCGAATGTGAGGCCCAACTGATTTGCAAGTGTTAGCAATTTTTTTTTTTTTTTTTTTTTTTTTTTTTTTTTTTTTTTACCATTAGACCTTTTCTTCCAGCAAGCTAAGGCTACAATTGATCTTCATATGAAGTCTTTTTGTTGGTGATAAAAATAGTTAAATAAAAAGAGGAAATAGTAGGTTTATAGGTGACAATTTTTTTTCAAAAATATTTATTAGGTTTACGTTTGAGCCACTTTCAAACATTTTGTAGTTTATGGGGCTCGACTACGTGATCTCCATGATGAGTTTCCCACCAATTTCACCAACTTGTGTTAGTTACGAAATACGAAGTAGTCAATTGACATTATACATACTACGTACTACCCCCGTTTCAGAAAGTTCTTTACAATTAATATTTGCACGGTCTCCAATGCAATATTTAACTACTAATATAACCAATTTCGTACGTGGAAAAATTATAAAAAGTTGATATTATGAAAATACATACCGAGATCAATCTAACAAGATCTTACATGTAACGTTTTAATGTATATAATAGTGGGAATTTACAGTCAAAGTTTTCATATTTTGGACACATATTCCAAAGCGTAAAGAACTTTCAGAAACGGAGGAAGTATATAAGAGTACAACGATTGTGAATTTCTACTCCCTCCATCTAACAAAATGTTGGTAGATCAAAACTCGATTATACGTAGAATACTGATCTCGTATGTAGCCAATAAAGCATTGGAGAGAGTCATCTTAAATTCTAACAACACTCCAAATCTCAAATAGTAATCTCGAATGGTACAGCCCCCCACCTAAATTGTTACACTGTATCTCAAAGCAATGCCATACACTCGTACTAACTTCCAAACTCACTCAAACAGCAAGTCACCGACACACTATATTGTACTTCCTTCGTTCGCTTTTACTTATAACATTTTAACTTGTTAATGCATAATTTTAATCATATAATTTTTCAAAAACTAAGAAAAACTACAAGAGAAAATATGATATTTTAAAAATATACTCTGTATATTATTGACGCAAATTTAACATCCCATAATACTACATAAAGAGGAAATAAGAATTGTAATTAGGTAAATAAGCGACATTAAGGAAAAATGAAGGGCAAAGAAAAACATAAAGATATATAGTGTGAGGAAGAAGACGAATCTGGTTGAAAGACAGAGAAAAAAGGAAAAGTGACGTAGAAAAGGGGTAGGGAGACAAGTATAGTGGTACTAAGATTGAGTTTGACGGCTGAAATATTATCTGTTCACCCCGTCCGTTTGATCATGAAAATGCAAATGGGCCGACAATCAAATAAATATCTCTTTTTAATTCAATTCAGTGCATTGTTTAGAGCCTTAGAGGTACGTCCTGTGTTCTTTGCTCTTGAATTGTCTCTTCACTTCACTGTTCAATTGTTCATCTTCACTCATTATTACTCCCTTTGTCCCTTAATACTCGCATCGTTTTAACTTTTTGCACTATTCACATAATTTACTTTAACGCTATTTTATTTCTAGTATATAAAAACAAATGTTAGTATATAATATATTTTTGGAATCATCTTAATATATATTTCAAAATATTAAATTTTTTACAAGTTTTTATAATATGTAATTAAAGATATTGGTGGTCAAAGTTGTGCATTGGCAAGCTTGTCCAGTCAAAACAGTGCGAGTATTAAGGGACGGAAGGAGTATTATTATTATGAGTAAAATAATTCAACAACTTTATTTTATTTTAATTTGATTTTATGATGCATGCATGTTTCTGTCATCAAATCAAATTGGCTTTAATTCCGGTTGCGGCTCACCGCATTTATGTTTTGATCATGTTGTACGGTGTGCCTGGACACTAACCAAGTTTTGCGACTCCACATCACATGTGAATTTCTTTTACTTTGAAGTTTGAAGCTTGTGCACAACTGTTCTTAATGTATATCGCCCATCTACAATGGAAACCAATTGAAATTCCCATTTCTGAGAGATATATCACTGAATTACTAAATACGAAATATGCCACTGGACGGCCCGGCTCGAACGCGAAATAGTATATATATGAAGATGTGGCATAGGCTATGCTTATGCAGTACTTTCGTTCCTAAATAAGTTTCTTGTTTGGAGAAAAATACGTTTATTTAGAAAACTGATAAGTGTGAAAGAAAAAAAAAACGATTGAGAGTGTTTTTACATAGAAAGGGAAAAGTAGCACCCGGTTCACCCTTAGGGCTAATCCGGATTCGGGGCGAGTTCTGGGTGAATAGGTTCCATTCCCCTCCCAATTATTGTTGCGGGGGATCGAACACGGGTTCTTCCTTCTAAGTTCAACCCCAATCACCACTAAACCAACAAACAGTTGGTAAAAGGGGAAAAGTAGATTATTGTTTATTACTCCCTCCGTATTTATTTAAGGGATACACTTGCTTTTTCGATCCGGCCGTATTTATTTAAGAGATACACTTGCTATTTTTAGTAACTTACCAACTCCACCATCTAATTAAATAATTTATCTACACCCCACCCCCACCCCCCATCCCCTAAAATGACATGTTCCCCACTTGTTTTACTTATTAAAATATCTATCCAACCCCACTTGTTTTATTACTTATTTCATTCAATTATTTTTCTTAATACCCGTGTCCGATCAAGTGTATCTCTTAAATAAATACGGAGAGAGTATAACGTACAAATAAAAGTGGATATGAAGATGTAAAAATGGAAAAAATTAAGAATGTGTAAAAGAAAAATCAATATTTATAGAAAACTGGGAAAAGTGTATTTACGGCAAAGGACATCCGGATTTAGGCCCTTTGTGGAGTAGTTATCTATCACTTTAACTAATTAACTTCCTCGTTCTTTCTTTCTTTCTCCTCCACAGTCAAACTTCCTTGAAAAACTATAACTTTTATTAACCATATAACCGACTAAAAAGCTCAATTTTTTTACTTTTTTTTTTTTACCATTTGCTCACGAAGTACAGTCGCGTAGACAAACCAAAAACATGAATTTACTATTCACAAATCACAATATACAACTAGTTATACATCATTATTGATTTACACTCACATATTCACACAGTAACACCCACCCTTCCACTCACCTATATTTGTTCTTTCTGTTCCAAATCATACGCCCTTTAAATTTATTATATGGTTGGCTAACATGTAAAACAACTAATTAGGGTAGGGTGATAATCAGTAAAAAAAAAAGCGAAGACTAGTGACGAGATCAACAAGGAATTTGAATAATTCAAGCTCTATTTGACCAACTATCTTTGATTGAACAATTCAGAGAAATCACAAAAACAAAAACTTCTATTGTCAAACAAGGTTTTGACGTTGTTTGATCGAGATTTGACAAGATTGTTTGATTCTTTTAATTCAAAAGGATCATCGATCTGATTCTTTTGGTTGAAAACCAATAAGTATTCAACTCTATTAATTTACTTTATCAACTATTCCTAAATATTTTGCCATTATTTTGCCTTTCTTTCATAAACTCATTCTAGCAAAATCACAACACAATTTCATGTCATTGTACGTTTTTTTTTTTTATTGAATCATGAAGGTATCCACCGTCGATAGTGGTGATTAATCCCCTCGTACCACATGCTCCAATTAGCTAGGGTAAATGATTCGACCCAAATGGTTTAATCCAGCTACCTAAGCCCGAATCACACCCAAAATAAGATGACCCGAACTGAAATGACCCGATTAAAATCAAATACTTTTGGTTTGTATTCACTTTTATCAAAAATCTGACATTGGGAAAATGAGAAATATTTAATGTCCAATGAATTTAATTGGTTAAAATAATATTTAGGCACAAATTTTGATAGAATATTAATACATTATGTGATAATATAAAAGGAAATGTAAAGAACAAAATAAAACACCCAAAATAGAATACGTAAAAAACAAAAAGAGACGGAGGAAGTAGATTTTTTTCGGACAAGGACGTGTTATAGATATTGCGCATAATTAGAATGAATTTTGAACTCCGAACTTATTGTTATTTTCCACGTTCTTTTAAATATTAAATAGCTACTTTTGTTGGTGCAATTTCAATTGATGTTAAACATTAAGCCGGCTAGGGAAAATGAGGAAATGATAATTTTTCCACCAAATTAATTATTCTAGAAGGTAGGTCGTTAATAGGTTTAAAGGGTGTATGATATTGCAACCGGACCTGCCTGAACTTTTATTTCCTTTTCTTACTTTTCGTATGTGTTTCTTGTTGTTAGCCTATGTCAAAAAAAGTTAATTAATTTAATATTTATTGACTACTTAATTTGGTTGTCCAAAGATGGACTCTCGTAGGGGGACACCACATTTGCAGGGACTTGCAAGTTTCTTTGTTACATGAAGATTGATGACTATATATGATTCTGTGTGGTTGGAAAAAAATTTAAAAAATATCATGACTAGGGCAATTGAGTCAAACTGACCCTTCCTACCTACATGTACATGTCCTCCCTTGTCAATTAATGAAAGACAAATTATGTCTCTCACCCTCTCATACATAATCCCAACAAAATCAAGGTGGACCTGCTTCATTTTCCCTCACCATTTTTTCAGTGTAGAAAGAATCGATGGATGAGTAAAAGGTCAAGGTATCCTAAATCGATTATACTACAAGAATTTGTATCTTTAACGACAACCTAATTACGACGGGTCAAAAATCTCGTCGCAAAAGCCTTTTGCGACGGGGAAAACAACCAAACAATGACGGGAATAACCGTCGCAAATATCTTTTACGACGGATTTACGGCGGGATTTCTATTAACGACGACCCCCTTTTATGACGGGTTCGCGACAGGAAATCCCTTCGTTAATCAACGATTATTGGCCTTTCGCGACGGGATTTCCCGTCGTCAATAGTACAATTTCTTGTAGTGTTAGGAACTTGTTAAAAACCGGCGATAATAAAATTGGCGGTTTTTAATTTCTAAGCCAAACTATAAAACATTCAAAGATCAATCTATTTTTTTTTAAATAAAAATGGGTAATAATTTATGATAATTTTTAAATGTCAGGGTAGTTGAATTGATGGCTGTAATAGATTCCGATTCCAATTCTTACACTATAAGTAATTATATTGTTTACGACGGGAAATCTCGTCGCGAAAGGTCAATAATCGTTGATTAACGATGGGATTTCATGTCGCGAACCCATCATAAAAGTGGGCCGTCGTTAATAGAAAATCCCGTCGTTAATCCGTCATAAAAAGACATTTACGACGGTTGTTCCCGTCTTTGTTTGGTTGTTAGCCCCGTCGTAAAAGGCTTTTGCGACGGGATTTTTGACCCGTCGTGATTAGGTTGTCGTTAAAGATACAAATTCTTATAGTGTTAAAATTTTAACAGGTAACCTGTTGTGTTCAACCTGAAAAGAACCGCAAATAGCATTGTCATTTGTCACGGACAATATTTATTGTTATATTAGTCGACATCCATATTTTGTGACTTAATTAATTAAAATGATTACTACGCATATTATATGGAGTGTGTTATGCGCCTATGTCTTTGTCAATCTTGACTAATGGGCGGGTTCGATAGTAATTGTTGATTGGATAGTAGGCCCGAATATTATCCCATGATCCAAATACTCCGTATTCTTGATGGTGAACCCTATTACAGATGATGTAATGAATTAGGGTGAAATAGCAGAAGTCAAATAGCAGCAGAAAAATGAAGTCAAATACTTAATTTGTAAATCTACATGAATTAGGGAAAGTACATTGACTAAATCGGAGGAAGATATGCAATTAGTCTTGAGAATCTTTGTGAAAGCCCCGTTAATTCATAACATTAACAACCGAGTCTTCTCTTAACAAAAACTTGTTCACAAATTGACTTTTGTATTTGTGTCTCACATTTCAGTTTTTTCTTAAATAATTATTATGAACTCAAATTCAATTAGCCGGCTCATGATACACATAACAAAATGTTTGACATTTCAGAAAATCTTTGTCAAGATATCAATAATGCTAATTATGTCTCACGTAGTTTCTCAAATTTTATCATTAATTATAAGTCTTGTTTACACCTCCACGAATCAATTTTATCCCAGAGAAATAATAACACTAATAATAATAATTAAAAAGAGGGCTTTGGATTTAACAAATTGTATTTGTGAAATTCATCATAGAGACGAGACGAGACAACACTCTAAAATAAGTGAAAAGGGCTTACATACATAAGTACAGGTTGTACAACACACCATGTTTGGACTTCCATTTTAAATTTTGGCACGATTTAGTAAGTCGAACCTAGATAGCTCCAAGAAAGACAGACTCGACACAAGATACGGTTTTACACAACCGCCCGACTATCTACTTTCTCCTTCTTTTAATACCTGTACCGTTTTTCTTTTCGGGCCGTCTCTTGATATTTGCACTGGTCCTATAAATGAATTTTTTTACTAATATTATATTATTCTTCACACTTACCTACTAACCCACTCCCTACAAAAAATCATTTAAAAATTTACACACCCACTACTCCTTTACACATTTCTCACTAACTATATTAAAAAATACTCTACTATCAACTACCACCTATTTAATTAATAAGTCAATTCAAGTACCTTAATCTCTGCACCAATTATATCAGTGCGAATATTAAAGCACGGAGGGAGTATATCGTTACTTGGTAAACATTTGAGAAAATAACAACGACATGGGATTGAATATATCGTGTGGATCTGCATGATATAGCTGCTTTTACACGTGTTATGAAAGCTACGAAGGGAATTCTTGATGAAGCGCATTAAGCTTTTAACAACCAATTAACCAAAACACCTGACACGTCGGCGAATACATTGTCTTAATTAATTTTTTTTTTTTTTTTTTTTTTTACGGGTCTTAATTAAGTTAAGTTACTTTGATCAATGCAAGTGGCAACTATATCCGCTTCGATCTTACTCTCTCAATTTCTTTTTTTTCTTTATGTTGACATTTTGTACGATTGTTAACGTCTAATTAATATATATTTAGATTTCTCATTTTTTTTAAATTTAAACAAGAAAAATTACGTTTATTTATAATGTTTTAACTTTTATAAAAAATCTGATACTTGAAAAATGAGAAAAAATTAATGTGTCAATAGAAAACTGTGAGAGATTAAATGACTCAATGAATTTAATTGGTTAAAATAATTATTGGATACAAATTTTGATAGAATTTAATATTAAAGCATTTATGAGATAATATAAAAGGAAATGTAAAGAACATTTTGAAAAGTCCAAAAAGGAAAATGTAAAGAACAAAAAGAAACGACCTGTTACGGGTCAAGAAAATTAAATAATTATTTTTCCTAATTAAAAAAGCAAATAATTTGATAAATAAGCTAATAACAATTCGTAAAGGCTAAGTTAATTTTGGGATACTAGGAGTTCAAAAACAAACAAATCACATAACCAATCCTATATAGATAATACTTCTAAAATAGCCGCTTAGTCCCCTCTCTCCCTTTTTTTTCTCTCTTTTTAGGGTTTATAAAAATTAGGGTTTTCTAGGGCGGAAATAGCCAATTTTCTTCGGAAATTTGGTTATTTCCGCCCCTTCTCTTTCAATTTCGTTGTGTTTTTGCGTTAGGTCTCAATAAAACTACATAGTTTCGGTGTGGTAAGTATCCCTATGGTGGGTTTGATTGTTTCGGTGTAGTAAGTACCCCTATGGTGGGTTTGTTTTTAGTTAAGTTTTGTGTGTTTAGTTTAGTTCAGGTTGTTTCTTTGGTAAAGATTTATGCGGGATCGAAGAGGATGTCAATCTTTCGACTACATTCAGACGAATCAGACGGAAATCATATTTGTCACGGCTACAACAGATCTATAGACCCCCTCGTTAATGAAGGCTGTAAATCACAGCGATATAAAAGAGGGTATACAAAATGTTTGATATACTACGATCTTAGCTATGGTGAAAGGAAGTTTTTATTTGATTCGATTGTTATGTATTTGTTAGATTTATATCTTTAGGTAGATGTCGTATAACTTTTTATCAATGAATTAATTTGTTTATCAAAAAAAAAAAAGTTAATTTTGGGACGGTAAAAAAAAACTAAATTAAAATAATTATTTTAGTAAATAAGTTACTACTTCCGTTTCATAAATTTTTTTACATTTAATATTTTTGCACAAATATTTAGAAAAAAATGGAAAAATTGGTTGAATACAACAAAATATAGATAAAGTAAGATAAATGTGTACAAAAGTGGGTAGATGTAAGAAAATAAATTAATAAAGTAAGAAAAAGTAAGTGAAAAATATAAATATTTTAGGGTAAGAAAAGTAAAGTAGTAAATTTTTATGTTCAACGATAGAAAAAGCAAAGTGTAAAGAACATTATAAAAAACTAAAACCGAAAGTGTCAAGATTATTTTGGAATGGAGATAATAAATATTAAAAGTTAACTTACATAAAATTGTCTTTTAGTGCTTTTATTTTAGTTTTCTTTTTTATTTAATATACTTAATTAACAGAAAATCTAACATCGTTACCAGAATACCAGCTTATAGCGGTTTCCATCCAAAATGAGGGACCAAACTAACACTTTTGAAACTATAAGGACCACTAAAATTGTTGTTTTACGTTGTCTAAAGCCCGCATTTTTTTAATAAAGTTCCGGTCGGGCATGGCCTAAAAATCGGGCCAAAATATTTTACCCAAAACCCAACATTTTCGTGTCGGGCTGGCCCAGCGAACCGGGCCCATGTTGATCAGCTCTAGACTTTGTCTAATTTGGTCATTGAGGACACATCGGTAAAATTGCTTAACTTGTTCGACAAATAAACTCCCTGCGTTATACTCCGTACATATGGTTGGCTAACCGTAAGCACCAGATTACTTTGATCATGTTTGGATCAAAGTAATATAATAACAGTTGAAAGGACAATCAAAGTTTAGAGAAGAGCATATGCCAAATATATATCCCACCTAGAAACCTAATTAAGTAATTTGATTAAAAAAATAGAATATGGTTAGTTATGGAATATATCTGTTTAAGAGACAATCCTAGATTAACATTGTTGGAATGTGCTCTTTATTTTATTCATTTATTTGTGTCATTGGCTTCTAACCAAATCTTTTCCCTGTTTTGATGCTAATCACTCATTTATATTATCTAATTAGGAATCTATGGTGAAAAGCGTGCAAGGTGTACCCTTACATAGTGTTTGTCTTGCTTAATTTTGGATTCAGTCAAATTTTTTCTGTTTGAAATTTGGATTATATCTGGTTCTTCTAAGCTTAAGAAGATCTTCTTTGAGATTTACAAGCATAATTAAAGGATATGTCAAGCAGGTACGTGCAACTCCAATTAATAGGACAATCGATTATGTTATTATTAAAAATTGACAAAAAAATATATATATAATGGGTGTTATATTCAATTTATTTTGACCTATATGAACTTATATGAGGTAATCTCTTATGAATTTTAAGTAAAGTAATCTCCTTCATAAGCTATCTTAACAAATATTCTCAAATAAATCACTTAAGGGGAATACAGCTGGCATACTGCCACATGAATACGTCCTTTACTTGTAGGCAGGGCCGGCTCCGAGAATTTGGTGGCCCTGTGCTAAGCTTATTAAGAAGCTCATATGAGGCCCCTAAACAAATTTTGAGCGCAATTATTAACTATAAACATATTATTTATTAATTTGTTTTGGTAAATAAGATTTTTTTTTTACTGCACCATCAACAAATTAACAAAACTTAATTTTTTGTGTGTACTCACTGCAGTCAGGCAGCATGTACACCACTATACCATCAACAAATTAAAAGCACAAGCACGCAGCAGAGCAAGCATCACTGCAGTAGTAGAGCACAGCAACAACACACCATCAACAAATATACAATGCAACATTAACGAACAAATTAATCTAAGTTCAAAACAAACAAATTAAAATAAAAACTAATCTCTTTCAAACGGTGAACAAAAACGTGAAAAATGAAATTTCGGAGACAAAAATATCTAACAATTTTACCCCAAATTAGATGAACAAATAAAATCCCCACTGCATCGTATTTTTTTAATCAAATAAAATATCTAACTTCTTTCATACTTCAAACTTCAAACTTCAAACTACGGTCTTTGGTGTATTTGTGGTAGTGGAGTACTAGTCCACAGATGCATGCCTGTTTAGGGATATTAAATCGTATATGTCCCAAAATATTAATATGAGAATCCAAAATCAATAAATTTCTATAGCACATTTATTCATATATAGGGACCTTTATTGTTCATATAATGATTATAATAAATTAAATATCAAATTTCTTAGATATAATAACTATTTTTTGAATTAAAGTAACTCTATGTGTTTAAAAGTAAATTGTGACTTAAAATCACATTATTCAAGCACAACATGTATGAAGAACACCAATTTGATTTCATAATAATCATAATGAACAAGCCAAAATAAATCAAGAAAAAAAATTAACTTTTTTTTAGGCATGGTTCACAATAAATTTAGTGTGACCAGGTCCATTTAAATTAATGACTAATACTTACGCTGGATATATTTTCACACCGAACTAATTATATATTCGAAATTGACTCGACTTGACTCAACTTAAACACGATGTAGGCAACTTGTTTGCAACATACCTTCGACTTCGTGTCTTCCCGCGCATAATTTTCACTTCAATTCCCATTAATTTATCAAGTTAAGTAATTAACATTGAGAAATGACGAATTCACGATATTCTTTTCGAACACATTAATTTGAGCAAAATATGGTTTATACACCCGGGTGAACAATGCTCACCGTGCACCCTGTTTTACAAAGAATATATAGTTCAAATACAAAGAACATATTGTTCATACCCAAAGAAAATATAGCCAATGAACATATAGTTCAAATCCATAGAACATGTAGTTTAAATATTTCACTAGTACATATACATTGAAATCGTTCTTAATGTTCATTAGATTTTCAATAAATGTTCAACATGGTGCACAATGAGCACTGTGCACCCGGGTGTATAATCCAAAGTGCGTAATTTGAGCAAATAGCTAGGCCCAATTTAGGATCAAATATTCTAGCCCTTCTTTGTTTTTTAATGATAAGAGAAACCGGTTTTTACAAGAAGCAATGAAGCCCATGACCTATAAGTCCAACAAAAATAAAGATAGCGGAGAGAAATTTGTTTAGATAACAACAAACTAAGTATGTAACTTTACATAATATTTTTAGTGAGTGATCTTTTGTGTATGTAATACTCCCTCCGTCCCGGAATACTTGACCTGTTTTTCTTATCAGGCCGTTTCTTAATACTTGACCTGTTTCTAAAAATAGAAATATTCTAACAATATTATATTATTTCTCACTCCACCCCTATTAACCCACCTACCCCCTACTTCATACAAAAAATAATTAAAAATTCAACGCCTGCTATCCCCAACCCCACCCCTTTACACATTTCCTACTAACTACATTAAAATAATACCTCACTATATCAACTACTACCTATTAAATTAAATAAGTCAATTCAAGTCCCTTAAACTCTGTGCCGGTCAAATCGGGTCGAGTATTCCGGTACGGAGGGAGTACAATCTTAGAAAAAAGTTATTTCATTGAATATTTCACTTTTCTAAACCACATAACAACACAACACAAATCAAAACTAAATACTACAAATTTACATTGAGGTTCAGCAAACCCTAATAAGTAATCACTCGGGACCAATATAATTTTTTTTTTAAGGTCTTGTTGTATACACAAGATTCGAGGGAACTATGCTTTTGTTGTTCTTCGTGGCCTCACTTCCACCGAAAGAGGATGTGCCATTTCACATGAGAGTTTTAACTCCTCGGACAAATCCACCTCACCACCCAATGACGTCACCCACTCAAACTCATGTACCAATGATGCCACCCAAAAGCTGACTGTGGTTAACCCTAACACCTTCCCTGGGCACGACCGCCTGCCTGATCCGAAAGGAGCTAATCGGAGGTCCGAACCGAGCACCGAGAACTCAGCATTGGGCCCTGACCCCAAAAACCTATTGGGCTCAAATTTAAGTGGGTCAGCCCACACATCCGAATCCCTTGCTATGGCCCACATGTTAACGGCAGCTGTGGTCCCCGCAGGCACGTGACATCCATCAACCAAAGAATCCTGAATAGAAAGGCGAGACCATGAGAGAAGTGGGCCCGGTGGGTGGACCCTGAGTACTTCTTTGATCACAGCCGTCAAGTAGACCAATGATGAAAGATCAGATTCAGTAACCGCACGTGACCTCCCTACTACGTTGTCCAGCTCATCATGAAGCCTTGATTGAATATGAGGATGAATCACTAATCTTGCAAGAATCCATTCTATCAACACCGCTATGGAATCGGTTCCTCTGAATATCATTTCCTACACACATTTTTATTTTAATCAATTATAAAGATTTTAAAATCGGTTATATTTTATACTATGTAACGCACTTATTTAAACTACTCCATATATCATACGAAGTGTTAATTTTTTTGTGTGACTATCCTTATCATTACTCATTAGTGACGTTATTAATGTTGTTATTACTTACATGGTCTAATATGAATTTGCATCATTGTGCTTAGAGAACTAATGACGCTATTTTGACATTTTAAACATGTTCGATTGTCACGTTACGTCAACCTCTTACAATTTTTAAAATGTCATAGTTTTACAAAATTTTGATAGTTTGAAGCTGGAACAGATATGATATGAGTCACTTTTATACCATTACAAAAATACTTACCCAAAGAACGGCGATCATGTCAGAATCTGAAAGCTTATCCGGGTGTTGAAGTGACAACAAAACGTCAACAAAGTCTCGGGTCACTTGGGCCGGGTTGGACCGATGCTCTTCAATAACTCGGCCCACAAAGTGGTTGACTTTAGGGACAAGTTCTGAGCACCTAAACCGGATTCTTTGAAAGTCAAAGTCAGCGAGCCAAGAAAGATGATCACCAAAGTTAAAAATCCCAAGCAAATCATAGCCTTCCTCAACCATAGCCTTCAATTCTACATTCTTCATATTTCTCTCTCCAAACACTGAGCCCATCATGTTACCCAATGAGGCCCATCTTAGCGTTTCTCTCACTTGAAACGCACCGTTTTGGTCCCTTAGGTTTTCTACCATTTGGCAAACTATGTCATTTCTTTGGGATTCATAGGCTTTGATTTGTTTTGGGCTAAACATATGGGTCCCGGAAATTCGGCGGAGGGTCCGCCAATAGGACCCATATGGGGCAAACCCAATTGATCGGTTGAACATTAAACCATAGGCGGATTCTTGATCAGGCCGGTCTACAAAGACCGGACTGTTCAAGATCTCCTTGGCTACATCAACGTTACATGTTACAATCATACGAGTGTCACCTACGCTAAAGGCCATGAGTTTCTCACAATTGTATAGTTTTGCCATTGCGGCAATCTTATGATGGGCTAGGCCCATCTTAAGGCCTACACTTCCAAATATGGGCCAGCCACGTGGACCATGGATGGGCTTTTTAGCCCAATGAGAGAAGTGAGTCCAAGAATACTTGCCCCAGGCGGGACCACCTTGGTGGGCCCAATAAAACAAGCTCATGGCTAGCCATGTTAAGACAAAGAGAAAAATGGAGGTAATAATGTTGGTGATGGTTAAATGGTTTGACTTGGAGGCTAAGGCAAAGAGCCAAAGTGAGTCTACTTGTGAGCTCATTTTGGTAGAGAATGTGTATGATTGTGTTGGGAGATAGAATGAAGGAAGTGTGGGTGTTGCTTAAATAGGGGAGCTTATCACTAAAGAAAAGGCATAGAATATGAATCAAATGAAAGTGATTGTTTAGAAGAAATAAAAAGATTTAGTCAATTCTTTTGTTTGATATGGGGAAGTTGTTCTTGATATCTTGTATCCAAAGTTGTGTAAATGTCTTTGGGATTTACTGGAAATTTCAAGTAGGGTTCACCAAGAAAGAGTCAACAAAGCATCTTTTTGTCAAAAGAATATGAAAGGTATACTCCGTATGTTAATTTATGTTCTAGTCACATAATTTACACTTATTTTTTTTAATTTTATTTTAATTGTTACTTATTATAATTTATTTCAATTACAGTTCGTACTTGGATAACTTTTATTTTTCATAAAATTATCTTATATGAACTTTATTTTTCTGAAAAATGGAAATAAGATGAACAGAATAAGTATAATAAAAACATTATTGAACACGTGTTACACATATAGGGAACACAATTATACAAAAACTCACCGTTATCATAGTTACCTTTTTATTATTATTATTATTATTAGTATAGATCGTTTTTTCACAAGGTTTCTTCTTCTTCTTCTTCTTCTTCTTATTATTATTATTATTTTTTTTTTCCAAAACTTTTTATAGTATTATTTAGTAAAGAAGCGATTACACAAAGTTGGATGGGAGCCTAGCCACTAATTGGGCTCCGACACCCTTCTTCAAAGCAAAACATAAAAGATGAAAAAGAAAAGAACGAATGTTAGCAGCAGCCGTGTTACTCTGAGCAACCCGTGAGACCCTAGACATGAACTCGAGGGCATCACTCCCTAGTCCTCCAAAGGTGGAGAAAGCAAAAGCGATAAAACAATGAAAAACAATGAAGAAAATCGTTAAGAAAAGGGTATACCATCAACTTGAATGGCTCATGTTGTTTGTTACCGTGTGGCGAATTGGCTTGCAAATAAAGGGGTGGAAGTAAATAGTGTGGAACAATCGAACAATGGAAGAAGTCACCAACGGATCTAATTAACAAAAATTCCAGAATTATACCGTAAAAGTGGTTTGAAACATTTTATTTTAAGATAAAATTAATTCATTAATAAAAAGACATGTACATTAATAAAAAGACATGTAACATTTAATTACGGATAAAATTATTTCATTAATAAAAAGACATGTAACATTTAATTACTCCATAATTTTCTGTTTATTTGTTGGTCTTTATTAGTTGGGTTGCAACAAGTAAAAAGAATTTAGATTCATGTAATTAATAAGATGACCTTTTCTCTTATTGTGACAAACTTATTGTGTAATTGATTTGTACATCGATTTATTCACAAAGGCTTATTCCATTTATTAATTTAATTATTGACAAAGGTTGATTTTTGTCAATTAAAATGATTTGAAAGGAACTTGTTATAAAACGATAACTTAAGCAATTGTTTTTTTTAGCTTAGTTGTACATTGTCATGAAACGTGTCTAACATACACATTGCCACAAGTATGATAAGGACCACATATGCAAGATTAATTTTTTTAGGGGAAATATATGTACGGAGTAGTACTCAATAATATCAAATTAACGTTTTATAAACTCGTATTCCCAAAATGATAAATCCTTGTATATGAGATCATAAGTGAAAAACATCTCCAAAGAAAACTTACTTGCTAAAACACTAAACGTCTAAACAAATTTCCCTAGCTAGTTCCCTAAGTATGATTTGTGTTGTCCATTATATCTTTAATTTGAGCATATACGAACTACAAAGTATTTTCTATTATATGTTTTTATAATTATCGGGCATTACTACATCTACCCACTAAGTGGATAACCTACCACTAATATATAGTACATTAAAATTAAATTATGTAAAGATTTAAATTCCACTATTATTACTTTCTATCAGTGGTGTGTGGATAAAGTTTTTCCATAAATATCGCGAAACTATATAAAAATATATTATTAAGAAAGAATCTATGTCAATTGAGTCTTGACCCATAGATTTAGGAATTTAGATTGCTTGACAAGACCAAGTCAATAGTGATGGAATAACTTTTGTGTTAGTAACTAACACATAAAAAAGAGGCAATAATTCTTGTTGTTGAGTAGAAAAATTAGTGTAAGCAACCATGTAAATACATCATGGAAGACCTCATTCAATACAAGTTATATGGAGAGTCTAACACTCTTTCATTTGATAATTCAGTCAAATTTATGTGCAGACGCTTGAATAGCAATTTGTACTAACCAAGACAAAGATATTTTGGGTTTTTTAATTCATGACTGTTAAACGTGGACACGAAACTACGGTATAAACACCTAAATTTGAGCTTCTTAGTTTAATTGTCCTTCATTAACCAGACAAATTAGCAATCTATCATAATCTATTCTAAATTCCATGTATCTGATATAAATGAACTCTTCAAATCTATGCCAACAAACAAAACCTCAAAAGAAGAGCCTATGTTTTTTTTTTTTAGGTAAGAAGAAGAGATCCTACTGAATCATCACCTATTACAGGTTAGTCAACGAAACTAAACAGGTCTTCGCTTGAGCCACTCGATCCAAAACATTTCGTAACTGATGTGGCTCGACTTTATGATCTCTAAGTCACAACGAGATTTCCCACCAACTTATGTTGGTAGAGCCAATGAACTTTGTTGACAGCAAGCATGCTAGTAATATCAATAAGGAAGCTTCCTAGTACTAATCATCAAAAAAGGAGAATCAACATGTAAATTTGTGCACATGACAGTTTTGTCATCTTGTGTGTGATGTCCTATGAGGTGTACTAGGTTAGAAGATTTGATCAATGATTGTAAGGAATGAGCCGCACTATTTAAGAAGTGTTGCAAGCAACATTGAAGGCAGATTGAATGAAATGAAATCACTGCTTATTCTTCCCTACAATTCTGCTGTCTTTTTGAGCCATAGCTTTGATACCATGAAGACAAGCTTACTGTGAATGAGTAAAGAGAAGAAGAAAGACAGCAGAATTGTAGGGAAGAATAAGCAGTTATTTCATTTCATTCAATCTGCCTTCAATGTTGCTTGCAGCACTTCTTAAATAGTGCGGCTCATTCCTTACAATCATTGATCAAATATTCTAACCTAGTACACCTCATAGGACAGCACACACAAGATGACAAAACTGTCATGTGCACAAATTTACATGTTGATTCTCCTTTTTTGATGATTAGTACT
Source organism: Spinacia oleracea (assembly GCF_020520425.1). Lineage (NCBI taxonomy): Eukaryota > Viridiplantae > Streptophyta > Magnoliopsida > Caryophyllales > Amaranthaceae > Spinacia > Spinacia oleracea. The sequence goes on from NC_079488.1 coordinate 107,646,142, forward strand.
AGGAAGCTTCCTTATTGATATTACTAGCATGCTTGCTGTCAACAAACTTAATATACACAATTAATGAGACACATCGGTATACAAGTCTACAAGAACTAACACATAAAAATAGTGGGAAAACCTTTGGATAGGAGAAAGTGGCATGGAGTACCACCTTAAAACCATATGATAATAAGGGAAGTAGCCCCGTAGCCTCATGAAGTAGTTAACTCTTTATTCTTTTATTAATGTGGGCAACTCACAATTTAATGTTTCGTGGGTCAGATTTTAAGAAAATCCCATACAACTCTGTCAACCAACACTCCTTAGTAATAAACGAGTTATTTTTAAAGAGTTTTTTTTATATGTCTTAGTTGATACCGGAGTCTTCTGCCCTATAATCCAAGTAAAACTTATGTTTCACTCTTCCAAATTGGTTAATATCTATTTTAGATAAGAAAATAAAAGTGTTTGATTAATTATAAATATCAACCAATTAAAATATGTAGCACACAAATGATACACAAATTGTGGAATATATAAAGGATTTTGACTAGTCTTAGTTGTAACCTATATACTTGCAATTTATTCTAATTTTGACTTATTTTTTTGTTAACTTATGCTATTTGGACTTATTAAAATTTGTGATAACATTTTAATTATAAATTGCTCTAATACTTATTTTCTTGAACTAATTTTATCTTAACTTATTTTTCTTGAAATAATTGAAAATAAGGTGAAAATAACAAGATTTTGGTAATTTGGTGACGAATGTTGGCACAATAAATCAAAACATACGAAACCCAAACAACTTCTCATCCAATTAAACAGTATAGCATACGATGTATTTCGTATAATTAAGTTGATGCTGACTTCTCGGTTGTGATAATACAACATTTTATAATCTAGCATTGGTCATTATGTTGACACGTTGTGATATTTAAGAAACAATCATAATCATTTAGGCCCCGCCTGTTTAATTTGGATTAACTACTCCAACTTAAGTATAACTAGTTTGTAAAAGAACTTGAAATATGATGACGTTTGAGGCAAGTCAGGCAATGGGATGCAAAAAAAATGCATCATTGATTTAAATGGGCTAAAAAAAATGAATATAATGATAGCTTTAACTAATACCAACCTCATTAGAAAAAATATTTTTCCAAAAAACAATGGGGTGGACATGAATTAGAAGTTCATAACATAATTTTAACTTCCACCCACCTATAGAAAAATAAAAAAAAATCTTCAAAATGAAAAAATTTAGCCAAATAAGTCAGCGAGGAATATCGGTCTATAAAAAATTGTACACATGTAGGTTTAATAAATAGTCAAATTCATTAACCAGAGAATTATAACCATCTGAAACGTTTCGCATTCTTGATTCACCATAACCTCCCATAAACGTTTCTCATTCTTGATTCACCATAATTGTAGATGATTAGATGACAACCATCATCTTTGATCCATAAATTTATTTATTTTTCAATTTTTCTTTTGTTTTTTTGTAGTACGAAGTAATTTTTTTTTACAGCTTCAACACATCTTCGACTTCATCTTCTTCATTTAACATCAATTCACCATTTAATTTACATATTCATTCAACCACTTCCACTCTATCTTTCTCCTTAACACTCAATATTAATTCACCATCTAATTTATACAGAGTACATTTTTTTATCTTTCAAATTTCACCTCTATATAAATCATATATTCCCACTAAAATAACAATCACTCAATAACATTAGCACTCTAAAGGATGACTTAACAAAAAACTATAAAATCGTCTGTTTATTAAACGGACTCAAAAGCTAGTTAATTTTAATACTTCGTACAATGTATCCGATCTGTATAAGATTTGCTTCGAAGCAATTATTTAACGATTTTATGGAAATGCTCCTTTTAACATCTAAGTGAGACCGCATGCAAATTAGCCGTTCTACTAGAAATGCATATTCCACGTTTTGACTTTTACACAATCTTTTATTATTGAAAAAAATTGTCATAAATTTTTGTTTGTCAAAAGACTAACTCAACCAAAAGTTTAAACTGGTGGTTGAAGTTTTAAAATTAGTTTTATACTATTTCTTCCGTTCCGCAATAGATGAATCGTTTATCTTTTGGACACTATTCATTAACTAACTTTGACAATTATTATTTCATATTATGTAAAAACAAACATAATCAAGTGAGATCTTGTTAAATTCGTGTTAATGTGCGGATTCCAAATATCAATTTTTTTTTATAATTTTTACTTACACGCAATTAGAGATATTAATGCCCAAAGAAGCATATTAGGATACGTGAAAAAAGAAATGATGTATCTATTGCGAAACGGAGGAAGTATAGAATCTATGAAACTCCTTCAAAACTTTGGAGTATTTGTTCCATATTCGGCCATGTCGGAAAGCCAAATATGTGTGGTCTAACACTCTAACAGTGACTACACATAAGACATAATACACTGGTCTACGTCGAGAACTTAGTTGACTTTTTTCAATTTGAAACAGAATAAAAAATGCATGTCAACTAGATCACTCGTAGAGTCAAACACCCCGATATATATGCTCAAAAGGTCGGTCAAATTTCTGCTAAATATCTTCTTAGTAGAGTTATGAGCAAGCTTAAAATGTATTAACATTAACATGTATTTATACATTTAATTATCAAAAAAAAAACATGTATTTATACAAGTCTAAGAATACTATGAAAACAATAAATTTCTAAATAAGAAGCTACGCTAGAATAATACTACGTGTATAAATTATATACGGGTTGTGGTTGATTATAATGAATCACTTACTATCTTTTAAGACGGCAATTAATTAAGGAGATGATAAATCCTAGAGATCAATTTTTTTACATTCAGCTTGCTCAAAAGAGTGGAGCATAAGAAAACAATAGTGATTAGTGATCATGTATGACATTCCTAACTCTATATAATTATATTGTATGAATACGACAGTTAGACCTGGTTAATGAACAGTGTAATCTGATAGGATTATATGGTTAAGTCAATAAATAATAAGATAGTTGCATTGAAGTCCGAAAAGAGAGTAGATTCTTTGGAAAAAATGTCTAACCCATTTGTTGTTGCAAGTTCAAGAATGAATCTGAGGTAATACGTAATCAAAGAGTTTGGGAGCCTAGCTAACCCACTTGCTCTAAAAATCGGATTCGGATGCCCGCAAATGGAAGTTCTTTAGAGAATTCCAATAAAGAAGATATTGAAGATAAAATATCTTCTTGAGCTCTAGAATTATTAGAGCCTTGGATTAGGGAAGATGTAATTAAAGATCTCTCACTTTATAAATTTCTTTTTTTATTTTGTTTTGATTTTTCAAGTATTAAAAATTATAGTTGGTAGGTCACAATCGAATTTTAATTTGCAAAAAATATTGATAGGAATATGTTCAGTTGTAAGTTGCATTGTAAGGTCTGTTTTTTTTTTAAGGGAATTATAAGGTCTGTTTTGTGTACCTTATTTTCACTTATTTTAAACAAAATAAGTTTAGATAAGATAAATTCAGGAAAATAAGAGTGACTCAAGTACAAATTATAACTAAGATTATGTTCACATCATTTTCACTTCTTTCAAAAAAAATAAGTTTAAATAAGATAAGTTCAGTAAAACAAGGATTACCAAGTACAATTTATATATAACTAAAATATAAATGAAATTGTTTTAATAAGTTCATATAAGTCTAGATAAGATAAGTTCATGAAAAATAAGTGAAAATCACGTGAATAAAACGCATTCTAATATAGATAAAATAAGTTCATGATATTAGGGTTATCCAATTACAAATTATAACTAAGATAAATTTAGTTAACTTTAGGAAAAATATGTAAAACCTGGTGAATAGAACGCACCTTAGGTTGTGAATCGGGAATCGAAGGTAATGGCATGTGGGTTTCACTTTTGCATGGCACTATGATTTATTGGTGGATTTGTTTGAAGTACAAATTTGATAGGTCCATATTGAATCCTAGCTTAAAAATTGCTTCATTTCTTTATTGACTGGAAAGGTAGAAGGGGCAATGCTATATACAATAAATCTGAATTAGACAAGATTCTGCTTATGCAAGCAAGCAGATTTAGATTGATACATTTGCGTATAAACTTATAATTTACATAATAGATACGAATTGAATGTTTAGTTTAGAAACTAAGGCATCGGATTCATAATCATCTCTAAATTTTTGTTAATGCTAAATGTCACTTCACCTTATGAAATTAAATATGCAAGCAAGTCCCCTGTGCTTTGGCCTTAGATCATGGCTGCTGATTTGTTTCGGTTCGTGTCCGTACGTGACAATGAAAGTTGATTTTCGTACGCCTTCATGTTACGATAGCTAGTGTGGAAAATAATGTTCTTACAATACTGTCTTCGTTTTGTTTTGTTTTAATAAGAGTTACACTTGTTATAATCTGCCATTTTTTTTGATGCCAACTGGCTTAGCTGGTAAAGTTTTGAGGGGTGATACTAAAAACCCGAGATCAAATCTCGTCTATATCATTTATCGCCCTGCCTTTTGTGACTCTTTGTACATGTTAGATAATGCCTTGAATCGGTCAAGCCCCTTACTGCAACGCCCCAACACGGGGATCTCGCTGCCCGAACAGCGAGTCGGGGTCCAGGGGTGACGCCCCTGGTTTAGGGGATTGCGGACACAACGTGGTCCCCGATGGGGGTTCGGGGGCAACAACCCCGAACTTTACGGTATCTGTTATTCTGGACTAGGGTTATCTGTTTTGGGCCTATTTCTGGGCTTTTTCGCATCTGTCTAGAGAGTACTATATAAACTCTCTAGGTCATAACCTAGTTGTATTCTGTAATATGTACTCCTCAAGATCAATAAAACTTCCCCCTCTGCCTGGGGACGTAGCTAACACATTGTTGTGATCGAACCACATTAAATTATTTGCGTTTTTTATTACGTTATTTATTCTTTCTTTGCCTCCGTTACAACAGTACACCAAAAAAAATTGTGGTTTATTTTATAAGAGTTACCCTTCTGTTTTTGGTAATATTTTACATTTTAATACTTCGTAATATATTTCTCCCTCTGATGATCCTTATTCTCTGCTTAAACCAACCCACCAAGCGAAAGGACGGGCCCGGTTGTGGCCCGTGCGGCCTGCTGTGGGTTGAACTCAAAATACACACGACAACCTCAATTAACTCAAAAAATCCGACCACCTTTCACATCGCTGGAAAAAGTAACATATCTAAGTTGTGTAAAAGAAAATGGAGGAAGTTGGTGACATGAAGTAGCAAACCTATCTGATCTAGCTCGTTGTGAAGCCTGATTGCATCATGGCTTCATAGCATGGCAAATCAAACCTCAACACATATGACATATATAAATTACAAGCTTGCTTAAATAAAGAATCATATATATCCATGCAAGATTAAATTATGGATCGATCAGAACTCAGAAGGCAAATCATGATGTAGCTGATATGATTCCTTACTTTATGCTGAGCTAATATAGACCCATCTTTTCTTGACTTAACAATAATAAACTCATGATACACAAATCATACTTTTTTAGTACAAATAATAAAAACCTTATAATACCGTAATACGGAGGAAAAGACAAAAAGAGCCTAAATATTTTAAGCCAAATTTCCTCAGTACGTGGGAGGATCTTCCACCGGCACTATTGAATTGGAGGTTAGGCCCCTAATAAGTTTTATAAAGTTATTAATTATGTAAGCTACAATATGCATATAAAATGTTGTTGTCAAAATTGATTTAATGCATTTACATTCGGTAAGATGTTGAATTTTTATACCATGGCCCCTTATAATTTTTTGGCTCAGCTCCATCACCGCTTTGGGAGTAGGATGGTAAAAAATGACATGAATCCAGAAACCGGTTGATACCAACTAACATCCGAACCGAATATATATACCAAGAAATAGGGATAGATGTTTAACCAAAATCCTAATTTACCGCTGAATCCAAGATCCGAACCCGAACCACTAGCAACTAAAGGAGACCCCCAAACCAATTTCTATTAGATTACTTTTAACCGAACTAAAATCGCATTTGATTCGTTACTAGCCCAAAAACCGACTTTTTCCAATAACAACTTTAATCAACCCGACCCGACGAAATCCGATATCCCATTTGACTTGACTCGTGTCAGCCCAAATTCGAATTAAACCGAGTTGTTGTTGACCAGGCCCGAATTATATCTAAAATGCGAGATAATTCGACCGAAATTAACTTAATCATCGAAAGCCACCCGAGATGAAACAAACCTGATCTGTCCTGAACAAGATTCAATTTACTCGTTAGTAATCTGACTCAAGTAAACCAAATTGAACTATTAATAATCTAAATCCTATCCGATATACGAAAAGTTATTCTTTGTTCTTTTCTATTAAATAATTTGGAGATACAGTAATAGAAGTTAAAAAAAAAATATTTAATTGGTATGAAGCTAGTCTAAAAATAAGAAGGTAATCCAAATTTATCATGAACTCGAGAGTAACTAGATCCATAAAACACAAGAATACAAGCGTAATACTATCTAAACTTGAACCACAAACTCAATTTGCAAACTCAATCCGCAATTGACCAGAATTCGAGATACGTGTGATTTGAACTTGACTCGATAACGAGACTTATCGATTTAAACTTGATTTGTACCCGCAGTAATCCGGTCAAACTTGTACCCGAGTCCGACATACACCAGTACCAAAATTGACTGAACAAAATCAAACCGGTATAATTTCGTTTTGAACGCAAAGCAGGTCAAATCGAATCCGAGATTGACATGACATAAATCAGCAGAACTGAAACCGACTTGAGCTCGAAACAATATATGACCCTGTTTCATCCAAATTAAAAATTATCCGAACCAAACCGAATAAAAACATTGAATCCGACTTTATCTAATTTTGACATGACTTGAACCATTTATGTTCGATCTAATAACCCAATTTGATAACTCTAGTATTGACTACCTCAACTCATGTTTACAACGACTATGTTCGTACGTCCGCTAAAGTGGTTGCATTACAAATTCAATTACACTATCTAACTTGACGACCTAACTATTAATTTCGAATGAAAGGAGGGGGATGAGGATAGGCATGAATGAGCTCATTCATATGCTTGTCTTTCAAAAATATTCATCCTTGCACTACATGTCAATATATAATTGACCTCGCCCATTATCAAAGAATATACTTTGCAACTACAAGGACTAAGAAGTATTCTTGTTCAAAGTAATAAGTTTAACAAAATTAAAAAGGATCTTTGAAGAGCATATTTAAGATGTTAGGTTTTCATTTTTCAATCTTAAAACAAATTAGCAAACAATGATTTGACCTTAATTGGATATCCCAAGTACATCAACGAGGATCTCTTTACCTCTGTAAATTACTAAAATTTAAATGAGACACATGAAAATGCGTGTTGAAATGCATACATTTGGTCGCCCAAAAATAGAGAAACAATGACTAGTTCATAAGCCTCAAAGGGTTAATTAGTTTCATGAAAGTCTTTACTTGGAATTTAAGCAATCAAGATCGATCACCTCCATGAGAGTTATTGTAGGAACTATGACTAATAAGAATAATAATTAGAACAAGCTTATCTGTAACAATGTCGTGGTGTGACACCAATCACTGCCCTGAAGTCGAATTTGCCCCGCTAAGTACACGCGGACTCGTAGCAACCGACCCCCAGGGATACACGACTCCAATCCTTCGGTGTACGACGAAGAACTAGATTGAGAACACCCTTAAGAAATGCCCAGAACAATGGTGGTTTTGTGTTTTCATTTCGCAGAAGAGGAAGATATAAATTTTCTGTGTGTCTTTTCTGGAAGGGAAGGTAGTGATTTATAGCCAAAACGGTATAGCTAAAAACGAAAACACAATCAATTAGTCTTTGATCGATTTCGTAACTGAAGCAAAATTCGGAATAATATCTTTGACGGAAATCAAATCGTCAAAGAAATCAATTAACCGTTACGTCAATCTTGCAAAGATTACACGACCAAAATAATAACGGTTAGGAAAATGAAAACCACCCTCACCCGCGAACGCGCCACGACACTCGCCCGAGCCCGGCCGGACGCGCGCGTGTGGTTACTAGTCCCACCTCTCTAGTCTTCTAACAAATCATTAAAGGGTAGTGGTATATTTAAAGAAGGTCGCATGTGGGTTTTTTTTATCAATGTGGGACAATTGAGTTTTCCTTCTTTTGAAACATTACTTTGGAGGAACAAACTCCAACAGTTATTACCCGATTTAACAATTGAAACACCGTAGAATTGTAGAAAATACTCCCTCCGTCCTGTGCAATAGGCCGCGTTTTTTATTGAAGCCATCCCCAAAAATAACAAGTTAATTTCGAATTCTAAACCCAATCAATAAACTCCAACATTTTCAATTGCTACTCCATCACTAAGGCTCCGTTTGGTAGAGCTTAAAACGTTTTCATGGAAAACAATTTTTCCGTTTTTCATCATTTACGTTGTTTGGTTGGGTAAGGGATGAAAAACAATTTTCCATTACTCCCTCACAGGTGGAAACCTTTTTCCATTTGAAAGGGAGGAAAACCACATTTCCTTCTTTCCTCCTTACTTCCCTCTCGTTTCTTCCCCTCAATTTTAACCATCTTCTCCGCAACAATACACAAACCCCCCATAGTCGTCTTCTTCTTCGTCTCCCATTTTCTCTCTCATCGACTCACAAATTTCTACATTCTTTCTCTGCTCTCTAACCCTAATAATCGACGGTAACAAGATTCTTCCTTCTTTCTTTACCAAACAAAAGAAAACTAGTTTGGAATTGTGTTTTCCTTTGAAAAATGATTTCCACAGAAAATCGTTTTACAATATTACGCCTTACTAAACGGAGCCTAAGAACTACTCCCTCCCTTCTTTCCTAAATACTTGTAACAGTTAGACTTTTAAACTATTTTTACATTAACTTTGACCAAAATTTCTTACTAATATATACTTTTCAAATATCATTTTTTTGTTTTGTTTTTTACTAATATGTATTTCATACGAAGTATAATTATGGTCAAAAGTGTATGGAGTATTAAGTAAGTGTACCAGTCAAACTATTACAAGTATTCATGAAAAAAAAGGATCAACAACTAAATCTTATGGCAAAAGAGTAATGAAAATGAAAATGAAAATGAACAACTTAACAGTCTCTTCATAATTAGGATTCTGTTCATTTCACATTCAAAATAATGGTGGTGAAAACCGTAACCGCAACCACTTTAATCCTATCTGCAGAATATGCCGCATCATCAATTCAGCATGATACTACTGAACTTTGCAAGTTTTAATGGTAATGCATCCCTGTTGACTTCTTCAACAGAAACCCTGAACCATGTTTACAAAATGGAAGTCAAAATCCTTGCAATGTTACTACTGTTGGGTTAAGCACTTGATCATGAATGCTGATTACTTTTATCAGCAGTGTCAGTGGTATCAGAGGAGGCCGAGAAGAAGGCCGTCGAAATTGACAGGTAAGAGTAGTCTTTGCCACAGACAACCTGTAGAGATGAGTTCTGGTGGCTGAACAACCATTGCAATATCATCACCACCTCTATGCAGCATGCCTAGGACAGTAACACAGTCACCTTCTTTTATATAGCTGATAAAAACCAGGCACAATTCCTTAATCACTTGAGTTAACACATACTGTACTCAAAAGGGGAAATTAAACAAGAGGAGAATGTAGGAGTTACCCTTCTTCAAGGCGTATCACCCGAGAATTGGTTGCAAGGTTTCTGTCTGTTAGCCATTTTGTCAAGTCGGGGGATAGAATTCTGTTTTTACTTGTGTATACAAGCTTGCTCTCAACGATAAGGGGAATGAGTCTACATCCATATCCACCTTTTACCAAAGTTCGGATACCTGAGTTTTCGTCAGATATGTAGAAATCTGTACAGACTCTCTGCAGAAAAAACAAGGAACCATCCAAAATGTTCATTAAGAAAGACAATATCTGAAAGTATAGAGTAGTTTACTAGATCATAGTTGCTACGTTAAATTGGACTAGGGTACTCGGGTTGCTCATGGGCATGTGCCTTAGTGTCAGACTGAAGTAGGTTGTACATCCTTGGTTTTGGTCCAAATTATAATCTGATATATATACCCATTGGACATGGTAGCCCAATGGGTATAGGATTTGGGTCATGTTCGATCATAAGGTTCTTATTGAATAGGGCTATTATTGGACATGGTCAATGTAGGGCCAAACTTATAACACAATAGTTTTGAAAACTAAAATACGGAGTACTTATTATACGGAGTATAAAAAATCATATGGATAGCTTCGTATTCACTTGTATTCGAATACGACTTTTTTTCCTTGTTGACTATCGGTCCGTTATTGACCCGTGACCAACTTTGACCCTTTCATTACCCGACTTGATTTTGACATGCACTGACTCTGGCCCGACCCGCCCAATAACCATGTCTAATACCCATGTTAGATCGTCTAGGATTTAACATTGGTGCTTGATGTGAAATGAAGAATCCGAGTAAACTGAAACTAGCAAGAAGCAAGAGTGGATGTGAGAAAGAAGAATGAGTGTAGTTCGAGCAATGGGAGAAACCATAAGAGGGGCAACACATATTCTAGACTCTAGAGGGAAATGCCCTGTACAGATTTTTACAAATTAGGTAAGGTTGTTAGTTTGTTAAGACTTCCCAACCAGATTACTGAACACTGAAGAGGTAATTAGTAAAATTTTAGTATATCAGACCAAAGAGGCAAGATCCTTTCAACTAACCAAAAAACAGGAGAATCATAAACTCTAATGATAGTACTCTGTATTCAAATAAATTACTCGTCTACCAGACTACCATCACTATGTATATTTGGTACCAATGATGTATTGGCCTAGTGGTTAAGACTGAGGGCCTGTGTACAATAGGTCTCAGGTTCGAATCCCCCGCACCCATTTGTAATTTATATTGCTCTTGTGGCTCATTCACACCCAAAAAAAAATATATGTATATTTGGTGGTTCAACTATATGGATACGTTTTCCCAATTTATACATTTGACATTCCCAAGGATGCTGAAAAATGTTACCTAATTGCCAACAAGAGCTTGGATTTGGGAACACATTCCACTAACTAATGTTGTTAAAACAAAACCAATTTACCGATATGATCAACCTCAAGTACCATTTTTTAATCCTCTAAACCAGTATAGGGATACGGACACTTGACAACACAATGTGGATCAAGAACAGGAGAAATCATATAATACCCGAGTCTAACCATTACTACTTGTATCAATGTATGTATTATGCACACCAACACACAAATTCGAGTAGCATAGGTTATAGACTTATAGTCACATACGAAGTACTAATCAGTCATTTGACAAGAAGTAATTACATGTGTAACATAACATGATTAATTAAGCAATTACATGAAATTGAAATGTAGAACATCTAAACTAATGTAAAACAGTGACATACCTCAGAATCGGCTAATCTCCAAAGAAATGGTTGTTTAACATTCAAAGCCTTGAATCCAAATCCTATATATTCATACAAAAGAGTAGACGTGTAAACGCATCTACCAACCTTCTCATAAGATGTTTCTAATGAAACATCACCGCATGAAACTGGCTGACATGAACACAACACAATTATGAAAATCTAGCACATTGTAATAAACCCAGATATCCAATTCACTATGCCAAACATTTAATAACAAACCCAGAAATCCAATTCAATTCAATTGAATAAAAGAATACCCAGAAAGTAAATAAGTGAAATACAATACCCCAGTAATTTTGACGAGCTGGCCATGACGGGCGAAGCGGAGGTTGGAGACAGGAAAGGAGCGGAGGAAGCGGAGGAGGGAGGTGTTGCGGCGGAAGCAGATAGTATTCCAGATAAGAAAGGAGGCAACAATGGAGGAGAGAGAAAGAGAAGCGAGGAAGAAGAGGGCATTGTGAACTTCAATAAGGATGAAGAGTGAAACTCCAACACCGATTATAAAGAGAAATACTAGAATGTAAATTGATGTTCTTGGGATTGAAATGTAGTAATGTGTTGCTGCATCTGAGGATGAACAAGAAGAGGAGGAGATGCCATTCATCACTTTCTCTGTTTCTTGCTTTTTTGAGTTTTCTGGGTTTTCTGAAACTGCTAGTGTTGTTGTTGCTGCTGTTTCACCTGTGTTTTCCATAGTGAGTTTGAGACTTGAATGGGCTGTGTTGTCAAAAATATTTTGGACCACTGAAAACGACGTCACTTTCTCTGCTTTCAGTCCTTCAACGGATGGTTGGTCGGCCCTTAAAAAGAGTCAAGACCATTACAAAGGTGGGTTGAACCAGCTAGTTTATGAATTGGTACCCGAAAGAGAATACGGGTCATGGGTCCTATACACTAAGGAACTAAGCTCGGTTTGATTTAACTTATTTTATCTGATTTTATTTACATTTGTTTATGAAAAATTAACAATAATGAATATTAAGCAAGTAAACAAATATAAAAGAGACATAAAAATTACGGCGAAAAATCGAATATCAGGACAAAAACCCACCAAACCACTAGAAGTAATATGATGGTGATGATGAACTACAAGGAGATCTATTTCAAGCTTTTCATCCACCATGAAAACTTCACCTAAAAACACTCTCCCACTTACGCCCTAAGTGCATGAGCTATTCAATGTGGCTATTTTTTGGCTCCTAAAAACTATCTCCCAATTAGTAAAAAGAAAATCAACTTTTTCACCAAAATGTGAAATGATTTTAGCACATGGAAGATTGATAGTAGGACTATAGTATAGGTGCATGATTTTAGAAGGTGAAAGATTGACAATCTTATGGGTTACACTTATTATTTGCGACTATATTTTAGTAGGAGTTACAAGTTTATTTATGTTAAAGTTTACACCCAACTCCCCTTTTTTATAGGTTATTTTCTCTCATTTTTTTTTCAATAAAAAGTTATGTATGCAGAAAAAAAAATTGAGAATATATGACAATATTAGATGATTTTGGTAATATTCTAGTCAAATCGTTAAGATCAATAATAGAAAAAAATATCTACTCAATATATAGTCATATTAACATATTTAACATATCGAATATTTTGATTAAATTATCATATTAAGCATATGAAATATGTAGTAGGACAATTAGCTTATTAGACGATTAAATGATCGAGTGTGCTCAAGATTTACTCTATTAATCACATGCATTAGCTTTAGGGGATAATACCCATCCAAAAAAAGAACTTTAGGGGATAATTATTCAGTTAAATATTTTGGTAGGACTATGTCTATAGGAGCATGATTTGTGCTCAGCCAAAACAAGCTCGTAGTATGGAAAAAAATTATTGACAGCTGTGGGATTTGAACCCACGCCCTTTCGGACCAGAGCCTAAATCTGGCGCCTTAGACCACTCGGCCAAACTGTCTTATGATATAATACATTGCTTGTTTTAATTACGTAACTATTAAAGCATAAAGCCCATTAGCAAATAACTAGTCTGTTTTAGACCCTCGGTCTTTAAAGCCCATTAACAAAATCATAAGTATGTTTTTGTTTTGTAAATGTCGAAGTAAATATACTTATTATTTTCTTGGATGTAAATGAACTACTTCGTATAAGACCATAAGAGTATTACAAATTAAAATTATGGATGATGATTCGTATATATGACCTATCGTACATATGTTCTCATTCTTTATTATTAGATCATAATTTCATTGATAGTGTAGTATACGAGTGTGATTTGTAGTTTGGTATATGACATGAAAAATTGGAAATTATCATCAAATTGACATTAATTAGGACTATAGGAGTGTGGTATTTCTACCATGACCCTGACTAATTAAGATTGACCTAGTGAAAAAGAGAATGCTTTTCAATCTTAAGGATGGATTAATTCCCCAATAGGACACTTTGGAGTTGAAATCTCCTTACCCTTCTCCAACACAATGTCTACGTTGGAGCAAATAGACCTGATATGTGTCTCGTCTAATTAAGACCCATCATTTTACCTACCTAAAAAATAAGTTACAGTTGTACTCCGTCAATTTTTTTTATAATTGATGTAGACAATTTACCCCCATCCCATAATTCACATACTTAGTGTATGTAAGTATTTTGGTAATTTATAATAAGAAAAAGATACACTTGAGATGTTTTTAAAAATCATCTCAATTAACAACTTCTAAATATTAATTTATGTAATTTTTATATATCGATAAGTAAAGCTATTTATAACCAAACATGTTATCAGATTGTGTAGATTAAATAAAAACGGGGGTAATAATGAGTACGGAGTAGTTCTCAATTCTCCCACTATCTTGTACGAGTAATAAAACTTGTGGGGAGCCTAATTTTCTTAGCAATGTCATTTCATGTCCTTCCTATTCTGGACCTTTTAGAACTTGTACTACCAACTAGAGTTACTTACTCACCTACTTTTCCATGGTTTATGCTGCATTCTACTACGTATTCACCTAACTTTCACGAGTCTGGATCATTTGGAGTTTTAATAAAACTCTATAAGCTAGAGTGTGTATCATACATTTTAAAATCAATGGCTTATATTAGTGGGAAGGGGAAATCAGGAGGTCGATATTGATGAGAAAAAGTAGGGGGGATTTTGGGAAGATAATATACGAGCCATTAATTTTTCATTCAATAGTTGATATTGCTCAAACTCTACATTGTAGAGTTATTTTAGAACCAATTTTCACTGACAGTTGTGCGATTTGAAACCAACTTTCACTTATATTTTGTGAAACTTAAGTTATCCGAATTTATCAAAATTTATTTTAATTATAGGTTATACTTTTGTAATAATTCTTATTTTTCCTGAACTTATATAAACTTATGTTTTTTAAAATAAGTGGAAATAAAGTGAATATAACAAACTTACTTATCTTTTAACATCAAGGCTTAGCAAAATTTTGGCTAGTTACATAAAACCATAAAATTTAATAGATTTCATACTATTTAAAGCAATATTCATGTGTACATTTCAAATGCAAAATTTTATCAAAAGTTGAAGAGATTATGCATATGTGACTGATGTAGATAAACAAGATTGAAAGCATGGGCCTTGTTCATGCAATTCATCGTTACTTTTGCTTTTGAAGAAATCTGTCCTCTTTGAACTTTAATTTCCTGAAAAAAAGACTTGATTTTCTCAATTCATTATCTCTTCTTCTTTTTTTCTTTCTTTGTCGGTATGTTGGTGGGTAGTCAATCGATGATTAGTGATGATTTGAGGGACGGCAGTTGTCCTTCATATCGTATGACGACCATCTCTACAATCCAACGTTATGTTACAATCCGTGACATTAGGGGTGAAAGTTCGGTTTTTGGTTTGGATTAAGGCCCAAACCGAATCCAAACCGTACTAATTCGATTTTCAGTTTTTGAAATCGAATTCAACCCGAACTAATTCGGTTTTCATTTTTTAAACCGAATCCAAACCAAATAACCTTTTAATCCAAACCAAACCAAACCGTATTTTAATTTTTCAATCCAATCCAAACCATAAAACCGAATTTTCATGGGCCTTCCATTTGGGCCTGTTTTTGGGCCTATATTATACTTGTTTTTAGCCAATTTTCGGGCCCTTATTATACTTTTTAGCCAAGTTCGGTTTATTCGGTTTCAGACTTTTCAATCCAATCCAAACCATAAAACCAATTTTTTAAAAAATCTCAGTCCAAACCGAACGAATAGAAAAAAAAACCGAACTGAATTTCTTATTCGGTTCGGTTTTCGGTTTTTTCTACCAAACTTTCACCCCTACGTGAAAGGCTTAGATTTGTATGTAGCCATAATAAACGCGGTGAATCTTCGCATAAAAATATAAAGAGTTCTTCGTATGTATATAGGACAGACTTAAAAACTAGTAGGAGCCTTTCGATATCACGGTCAGTTTTCAGTTTTTCGTTTTTGATTTGTAAGTTATTTGATTTAGTTTGAATTTTAAACTAAAAAATAGCCACACTTATAATAATCATGTTGATTTTGAAACTAGCAACAAAAAAATGGAAACTATGTATTTTGGTTTTCATATTTTGGTTTTAGTTTTG
The DNA here is from genome assembly GCF_020520425.1 of Spinacia oleracea. Classification (NCBI taxonomy): domain Eukaryota; kingdom Viridiplantae; phylum Streptophyta; class Magnoliopsida; order Caryophyllales; family Amaranthaceae; genus Spinacia; species Spinacia oleracea. The sequence goes on from NC_079488.1 coordinate 107,662,203, forward strand.
TAAAACATAGAGAACTGAAAACCAAAAACGATACCAAACAACCTCGAAACTAGTTTTGAAAAATATGTTTTACGGAGTAATTTTTAAAACCAAATGAAAACTTAAACTTGTTAAGCTAATACTTCATACTACCTCGGTTTCGAAATCACCTTTACATTTTCCATTTTAGTCTGTTTCATATTGTTTTTTACACTTTGCTTTATTCTATTTTGGAAATGAAAATTTACTTTTTTACCCCTCTTACCCCACAACATTTTCAAATTTTCACTCATTTTCTCTTACTTTGTTCAATTTCTTATTTTATAGTCACCCACTTTTTTACACAATCTTCCTACTTTGTATTAATATTTGTGCAAATAGTAATTAACCGTAAAAATCATTTTGAAACGGAGGTAGTATGCTATAGATCATAACTAAAGCTATTAAGTTGTCTAAGCACATGTTCCTATGTGAACAAGCAAATGTCAGGTTTAATTTGTCATTGCGTGTAACCTGTGTCGTCAGAGTTACCAAATTCCTTAATCACCCCCGCGAATCGCAAATCCAAAAGACGAATTATAACACCAAAACGTTACATTTTGGTTTAAATTAGCAAATTAGACAGCGAATAGCGAACGCATAGCCAATTTAATAACAGTGCCCGCGCAGTCCAAGTTGCAAAATGTTTTACATGATGATTAATCTACCATGTTCCGACACTTACCTCTCTAATCCCCCCACTGTTTTATTCATGACTCATAGTCGTGCCTCTATCTTGTATCAATATGTACATTAACATAGTGCGCGCGCAGGTACTTAAGAGTGAGCCTAATGATCCTAGCTAGCTAGCGCGCCGCCGTAACACTGCTGCGTGCGTGCGCGCACAATCCCACTCCTAATATCCTAGATAGCTAATTCGCGCTTACAATGAAAAATAACACCCTCTATCTAGCAAGGGTATCGACTATAGAAATCAAGGCCGGTTCAGATGTACGCAACCTTTAATCCCGCGACCGAGCAAATTGATTCGATAATTTTCCTAATTAAAAGTCACACTTTAGCTTATTGAGCACTTGATTAAGACCAAAAGTCCCACCATTGGCAACTATCAACAGCTTGATCAAACAAACCATCAGGTCGAAGATCATCCCAACCTTCACCTGATGTTAAAGAACTATCAACTACTACTGGTTGTACCAATTTTAATAATTCCGTCTCTTCTTCCATCCCGAAATAATTCGTGTTTTCGCTCGATCCTTCGTCTGATATCATGCTACAACCTCCATATTCCGATCCTTCTAATGATAAAGCCGGTTTTACTTCATATTCATCTCTCTTTTTTACACTCTTTGATTTCTCGTCTTCATCCTCTGCTGCTCTTTCAATGCTGTTTGTATTACTACTCTTCTTCTCTGCTTCATCTTTTAACTTCTCTATCTGCAAAATATTACAATTATACAACATAATTAAATTTCCAACTAATAATGTTAACCGAAATTTAATCCTACTTTTAACAATGTGTAAATCTCTATTAATCTTAAGCAATACAGATTACTGAATACAACTAAATTATGACATAAAGTGTTTATATAGTACTCTTTAGATAGATGCGCAGAAACAAAATCCCCATTCTACAGCGTTGCAATGAGGGAATTTAACCCATTCAAGACATATTATAGACCTGATCATCTACAGCTCAACCTGACCCGAAAAACTGCGGGTTTGGATAGCATAAAATATGCATTTCAGACCAAAATCCGAGCCTAGCCCACAAAGCCTGTACCAAGTTTATAAGTTTGGGCATGATTTTTTGTGTCAAAGTCCGGCCCTTCTATTCTTCTAACATGAATTATGCTATGTGTTGGTGAAATTACATACCTGAACAAGTAGGGATTGCTTCTCTTTCTTAAGGTCCTCAAACCGTTTAGCAAGGGAGTTGTAACTCGACTTCAAAGTGGTGTATTCTTTCTCAAGTTGCTTAGACTTGAACCGAGCTCGCTTGTTTTGGAACCAGATTGCAACCTGTCGAGGTTGCAACCCGAGTTCTCGAGCCACTTGGACCTTCTTCTTTGGTTCGAGTTTAGTCTCATTCTCGAAAATTGATTCAAGTGACTTCACTTGTTCATCAGTGAACCTTCTCTTGTTCATCATTTTCGACTTTTTTGAATTTGGGAGGGAGTTTATGCAACTAAATACATCTGAGGGTGAGTAGTATTCCCCTTCATCAAACATCATTTTTACAAAAATCTACAAAAAATTTACAATTCTAGAGGGGAAAAAAAATACGATCTTTGGAATATTTTTGGGAGCTTGGTTAATTTTATAAGATGGTACAAACAAGTTTTTATATTACATGACCTTTATTTGAGGGAAGTCCTTCATTTTAGGTCCTTAAAATATCATTTTTATAATTGGAGAAAAGCCAATAAGGTATGGTAACGTGTTCTACTTTTCTTCTAGTGCCTTGTAAAAGTTGTCCATATTCTTCCATCTCTCTAACTCTTTTTTTTTTCTTTTTTTCCTTTACATAATTTACTCTAACTCACGTTTAAAAGAAGTTACTAAATTATTATTATTAGTATGAAATTGTTGCAAATATGATGTTGCATGAACTATGGGACAGATTTCAATCTCATAAAATGTTATCTCCTTGTAGTAATTAAAAGAAAGAAAAAAAAGAGGTTAAAATTTATCATCGATTAAGATAGATGTTCATAGTAACAAGTTAGCGGTTATCGTCATGGGTTATCAATTGTTGAAAGGTCAGTCTTGATCAGGTGATAAGAGTGTTGGAGACGTGAACCATGCAAAGTCACAAAATTAGAGTATGCATAACTTTGTATTCTTATAGTTGGACCATGTGTTACTTTACATGGTTCTACTAGCTTGATAACTTTGCAAGTTGGGACAGCCTTGTTTTGTCCAATTAATTAGAAATCCATCATTATACACCTTGAATTTAAAGACTACTTATCAACTTCCTTAGAGCAAATTTCCTATAAGACTGTCATACGTATAAGACCGTTAATGTCAACATTAAAAAGTATAATTATATAATGACGATGTGTAAATATATGGTAAGAATTTGATCTTATGCATAAGACTGTCATATATAAATTCAGTTTTTGTAATTTTGGCATAAGATCAGCTCATAAGATTCCCGATTGGGCTTGCATTAAGGTTTGTGGCTAGCATTGGACTAACTGCTCCTTATAGTAATAACTAAGGCTAATAAAGCACAAGTTGAGACCATCTATATATTGAGTAGTAGTACTAGTTCTCTCTACTTTAGTAACAACTAACCACCATAATTTAATAATAATACATCTTTTTCAACATGATAAGTTATAATATATAGTCAAAACTTGTTTTGACGTTTGATTCTTCATATTATTGAAATACATGTAAATACTAGTTTTACATCTAAATTTGTGGTGTTCATACCATACCTAATAAACCTCCCTAGTGTTATTTTAAGAACTATCAACATTATATACGAATGAAGTAACAATCAACATATAAAATATATCCCTTGAAACATTTTTATAAGATTATTTGTTACGATAATTTCTCATAAACATTGGATTTTCACATTAGACAGCCTATCTGTAATTTTTCTTTATTAATTATACAACTCATTTTATATATTGATAATTAAAAAAATGTTTCGATTAGTTCAATACACTACAAAACATTGTACCATTAACGACGGGAAATCCCGTCGTTAAAGGCCAATAATCGTTGATTAATAACGGGATTTCCTGTCGCGAACCCTTCATAAAAGAAGGCCGTCGTTAATGGAAAATCCCGCCGTAAACCCGTCAATCCGTCATAAAAGACATTTACGACGGTTGTTCCTTTCTTTGTTTGGTTGATTTTTGACCCGTCGTAATTAAGTTGTCGTTAAATATACAAATTGTTGTAGTGACATTGTATATGAATGAAGTACTCCAACAACCAAATATATAAAATATATCCATTGAAACATTTTGATAAGACTAATTGTTATGATGCTTTCTCATAAAAATTGGATTTTCACATTAGACCATCTATCTAAAATTTATTGTTTACCAAGCAACTCATTTTTATACTCCTTATGTTGATAATAAAAGTAAATGTATACTTCAATTCTAGGGAGTATTATTAACGTAACTTATGATTATGAGTAAATATTTATATTTATATATGATCCAAAACAAATTAATGAGAATTAAGAGAGACGAAGCAGATCTAGCAGTGATGATCCAGCAAGCCTAGGGACATGTGTCTGTCAACCTGTCAGGCATCACCCAACAATTCAGTGACACATGTGCAACTCAATGCATTGCATCTCCTACTCTTGTCGTTTTCATTTTTTTCATTTTATTAATTAAAAATATAACGGGTCCCACAAGTGACGTGGCGCAAAACCTATGGATCCAATAACATTTCACTGTAGAACTCGTAGACTCCTACCACACGTGTCAATACAAAGAGTAAAGATGTTAAACATAATAAAAATTAGCCCATGTGGGGACCACCTCATGAATTGTACGCATGTCTCATTAAACCTTCTTTGTCAATAACTTAAGATCTTTTTCCGGCGTGCCACGTGGTGTACGATCTGTGGTGCTGTACTCTTGTCAATAGTTTACTCTGTTTTTTATTTTATTTATTTAAAAAATGTAGAGTGAAAATGGAGATTTGGAGGTGATTAAAGAAATAGATTTGGTGTTAAAAAGGATTAAATTAGGGTTAGCCAATCTGAAGAAGGAGATTTGGAGCAAGACTTTATGGATTAAATAAAAAGTTTAAGGAATCTTTAGATGAACATGTGTCAGGTTTATGTTTTGATGGGAATTAAAGTAATAATCACGTCTATTTCACCCTGGGAGCCATGGAAGGACGTCGTCACGTAACAATTCGTCTTTCTCTTCTTGTACGATTATGGCAGTTGGACGGTTTAGATTAAAGTTTCAATTATGTCTTTATTAATTCATGCTTAAATATCATTATTAGTAGGACTACAAAGAGTAGATTTTAACTCGTCAATGTTTTCATCAATTGACGGCGCCTTAAATTTTCTTTGCTTTGAAATCAAAACCAAGGATAATTCTAAATTCTAAATTCTAAATTCTAAAACCTAAATAAGAGGTGAACAAATAATTTACATATCCTCTCAAATTTTTTACGCTTAAATTTGTGAAACCGATTTTTTTTGTTTAAATATTAATCTAAAAAAATCTAAATCTAGAATGTACTATACAAAAATCTAGTAGCAAAGTGTGTAGAAAAATCTAGCTAAAATAATGTCTAGAATTTACTTTAGAAGAATCTAGATAAATGACAAGTATAGAAAAATCTAGGCACTAATATACAACCACTATAAAAATGTTGTATGTGCATAAGTTAAGATGTGGGCTAATCAAGAGAGCTTCCACAAAATATGAGGGGTAGAAACAAGTGTTCTACCAAAGCAAATATTGTTGTACAATTCTTATTAATGTAATCAATGATAACAATTCAATTTTGTTATATAATTGAGGTCCATCAAAACTTTCGCATACGTCCTCAAATTTTTATCATTATTCAATTGTAAATTTAAATTCCTTTACTGTTTAGTTGCGTCCCTTTTGACAATGTGCTTTTATTATTATTATTAATAATATGTTCTAAACGTATGTGCTTTTAAACAATAAAAATATGTTTAAATCTATTAAACTATAAAATGTGCTTTTTGAGGTAATTAAAAAAAAGTTATCATTGCAACGGGGCGTACCTTATCCGATTGAAATGCAGTCACTAATTCAAAACTAATTAATATACGGAGTACGAAAAAAACAAATTTGAACTAAATAGTTATGAAATTGTGATCATATCTTCAAACAACATGAAGTACTCTGTATGTTTTGTTTTATACAGGATGATTAATATGATTGAATCTTCATTATGAACACTGATAGTTTACCAACCTAGTTATGAATTGAGTGCATGGTGTGCCTTATTTAATTTATTTATTAAAAAAAATTCGTTAATAATTCTTGAAATAGAGGTATGAACATCTAGATCACTTTTTTCTTCTCATTGTTGGGTTGATGTTTTGGTCCTGTTTTAGTCACTTTATTACAATCAGTTTAGATAAGTATAGAAAAATTAGGAATACATTATAGTACAATTTATGATAAACAAGTGAAATCAGATAAATACAACATATTTTTATCCACAATCTCCACACATGTGAGGTTGTGAGTGTTACGCAATACTACTGATTGATCGATTGCAGATTGATATATACTCCGTACAACTTTCAGTAGGTACATACAAAGTAATACATGCATTCACTGATAAATGAATAAGGTGTAGTCCATACCACCATACATATTAATGGTGGTTGAAAATAATGTATTACGGATCGACTACTACCCGTTTCTTTATACTCCGTATTCACAATTTACACGTACTTTCATATAATATTTAATCAACAAATATATTCAATTTCATATAGATAAATTATAAAATGTTAATATTTTAAAAATAATTAGATACCTTGCATGCGGGATGAATGTAACTTTTAGGAATGGAGGTCATAGTGCGGAAAATTTATAGAGTGCAAAGGGGTGGCAATAAAAAAAACATATATCGAGGTTACATTTGGTACGTTTGAAAAATAGATAAGCTTATCTTGATATAAAGAGTTGAGAGTAAAAGTGATCTGATCTATCGAGCATGTAGCTACCAAGTGAAGACAAGGTTAATGAAAGTAACATATTAACTTCAAAGGACATATGTCCATGAAACTCCCCTTCGACATATAACATCGATCTTAACTATTACGTCATATCTCAGTTAATTTCGGGTTAAGAAAAAACAAATGAAATTCATGTTTTGAACTGAAAACAATTAATACATGTACTGTAGTCTGTTTGTCTATTTCACTATTTGCACCCCAAAAAATGTTAATAATTAGTACTCCCTCCGTCTCTTAATACTCGCACCGTTTTGACTGGACACGCTTGCCAATGCACGACTTTGACCACCAATATTTTTAACTACATATTATAAAAACTTATAAAAATATTAATATTTTGAAAATATATATTAAGATGAAGCTAACAATATATTAAAAGGAAGACTTTTCAATGGCTACAACAAAATAGTAGCCACCAAAATTATATTAAATCTCAACCGTTTAAAACGAGAATTTAATCTTATCCGTTTATTTGTTTGACCACAATATTTCAAGAATTTAAAAGAAAAAGAAATTAAATATAAAAAACGGTTTTATTAATAAAAAAAACTGGAGCATAATTCGTTCTTTTCTCATGGACAATCATCAGATATACAAGTATACAACCCACCAAACAATCATCAGCTTCTTGATTGAAACAATCCGGATATAAATACGGAGTATTTGTTTTTGTACTCTGAAAACTATAGACTCCCTACTCTGCACACTGTTGAAATTATTTTTTGAGTTATACTGTATATTGTTTTGCTTATTCTTCTTTCTACTACTCCGTCTGTTCTTATTTTATTTATTATTGAACGAATCCCATGGGGTTCTACTCAGCATAGTATCCAATTTTGTTAAACGATATATAAAAAAACCGTATGCACAAGTTAACACTTGCGGATAGAGGAAAAAGAAAGACATAGATCGATGATAATCTCGTAGACGAATAGAGGAGAGGAAAAGAAAAGAAAATAATTTTTTCATTTTAAACTATATTTTAATTAATTAGTTTCTTTTGTAAAGAAAAATAAATCATTTTAAAAGTCTAAGTCAATAGAAAATAAATGGTGTAGATTTGACACATCTAAATAAAAGGTCAAGATTAAAAGTTTATAGTGGCTACAAAATTGATGTAGCCATTGCAAAATCATCCATATTATATACTAATATTTGTTTTCATATACTATAAATGAAATAGGGTCAAAGTGAATTATGTGAATAGTGCAAAAAGTAAAAAAGGTGCGAGTATTAAGGGACAGGGGGAGTACCAAAAACTGACCTTGATCGATGATAAATACGAATTGAAGTACAAAATATTGGAAAGAGTCCAGGACTAGCTGATGAATGTCGGACTTTCCTTCCTGTTACAAACTTGTAACAAGGTTTATAGAGTATGTAAACATGGAAATGGAATCAATGTGGTTTTCATTCTTGAGGAAATAGAAACTATAACAAAAATTAAAGGTTTACATACTGCGACCACTAGAACCAGTATCCAGGCCCGGTCCTGACAATTTGGGGGCCCAGGGCGAAACATAAGTAAAGAGCCCCTTATGTACAGTAAACTTTTAATGTATAAAGATTTTTTATACTTTAAAAAATAGATTGTATAACATTTGGGTGGTTGGGCCTTGAATATATTATTTTTCCTTTCTAAATAATACGCAAAAAAATCATTAAAAGAAAGAGGAAGTGGTTAACAAAGAGAAACACAGACAACCAAACTAAAACAATACTCCATAATTATTTTTTCTAAGTTGTTTGTATCCGGAATATAAAATACTGTTACAAAAATTCAATAAAACATAGAATTATAGAAATAAGGCATGTAAATTAATTGAAAAACATGTTAAAAATAGGTTAAAATTTCAATCGGCAAGATTCGAACCTGGATTCCCCCCACTTCATCCACGCTACAATCTTCACCCACTTAACCAACTGAGCCACTGCTACTTTTAATTACTATTGCAATTTTTATTGTTATTATATTAACACAAACTGGTAATTTTGGGCCCTCCCCAACAGGGGGCCCAGGGCGGCCGCCCCTCGTTTCACCCCTCAGGGCCGGGGCTGCCAGTATCGTGAATGTGAACAACAAGTTATTCGGATCAATTTTGATTAACCATGATATAAATTACTAAGCATTTACTGTTCGTTTAGTAGCCGGTCATAAATGGTGTCAATTGGAATTAATTTGTATGTAGATTTGTAAGAAATTCAATATTCATTTCCATGGTAATACGGTTCAATTAAAATTATCTCTTTTTCTTCATAAACTTCCATTACCATTTGGGGAGTGGTATTAGGTGGGAATGTCAATTTAGGAAGAAAAAAATACTAGTTTGAGTCTTTGAGTTAAAGTTTCATTACCATGGACATTGTGACGTTATTTTTCTTGTCAAATAACACTTAGATTTATTCTCATTCCCACCATTTATTACCGGCTATCAAACGGGCCGTTAGTGAAACATGAGGCTTATAAGATGGAATTGCTAAATCTCTATTTAGTTTATTGGCAGCTCTTGTGAGGAATAGATGAGGTATGTAATTTTCCTTCTCTTCTTTCCTAAAAACCAATTTGGACTTTTAGAAAAAGTGTTTCTCCTCCTTGAGAACACCTTGTTTGGCCTAAAAATTGTTTCTCAACTTGAGAAACAGTTGTAGAAGCTTGGCCAAACAGGGTCTTAGTTTTCTCTCACAACTGAAATATGAAATGGGCTTAGACAATCCAATGTGAAGAGGATAAGAGTTCGGTCTACTTATATATCCAATGAAGGATCCATAGTAAAATCAATTGGCAAAAGTGAGAGTAACTCTTCAAACTTACAAGTTGGTATTTTCTCTCACTGTCTCCTCTTTCTTCAATGTGGGATAATTCATATGTGGATAATAACATTGGATTTCAACCGTCTCCAATTTAATGGACAATCAATTCAGGCCATAGATTAGGTCTGTTACTCGTGACATACAACAGTTCTTGGATAGTTGGATACCTGTTAAAGACCCGGTAACAAAAAAAGGTCAAGTACGGATCGGAGTACTAGTTTCCAATAGTCTATATATGTTGTCTCCTCATTGATTCGATCATTAGTACTTCGTATTTAGTATTTCCTCTCATAATAGATAATACATTAATACCCCAAACACAAGGTATGTCACACCAATCAGTCAATCACAGTGATAATAGATACTTCCTCCATTTTTTTTAATTGCACCATATGGGATTTCACGCTTGTCAATGCACTATTTTAACCACTAATATCTCTCATTATACTCCGTCCGTATTTATTTAAGAGATACACTTGATCGGGCACGTGTATTAAGAAGAAGAATTGAATGAATTAAAATAATAAAGCAAATGGGTTGGATAGATATTTTAATAAGTAAACAAGTGGGGACCATGTCATTTTGGGGGGTGGGAGCTGGGGTGGGTATGTATTATTTAATTAGATGGTGGGGTTGATAAGTTACTAAAAATGGCAAGTGTATCTCTTAAATAAATACGGCCGGAAAAGGCAAGTGTATCTATTAAATAAATACAGAGGGAGTACATTTTAAAAAATTATAAAAATTTGATAATTTGAAAGTGTATTTCGAGACGAATCTAACAAGATCCCACATGAATATATTTTTCCTTACATATAAATCACAAAAATTAACTATATAAGAATATGTGAATAGTGCTAAATCCAAGATGGTGCAATTATTAAAAAATGGAGGAATGTGAGGAGTGGGCCTATTGTGGGCTTTTAAGTGACAAGTTGTAGTTTACAGAAGCCCAAACGGAGAAAGAAATTTGGAAATTGGACCGTTTGACGTAACGATTCAAATACATGGACACCATGGCACATTATTTCAGCAATTTGGCAGCAGAATATCATGTTACTGGATATTCTTATATTGGGTTGAACCCATCTGGTGAAATGGCTAAATTTCAACAGCCCAATTCATGTGAATGGTCTAGCTCATTGACCTAAGGCCTATAATGGTTTCAAATTTATGCATAACTCTTAGGTTAAAGATAATAACCTTAAGAAACTTTAAGCAAGTATTGAACTTGTTTTTTTTTTTTTTTTTTTTGACAAAGGAAACTTGTTGTTTAGGGTTCGTTGGTATCGTTTTTTGTTTCCTATTTTCTGTTTTTTTACAAAACTAAAAACCAATATGAAAGTCACAAAGTTATTTGTTATAATTCAATTTAAATCATATGACTTAAAAAACCAAAAACTGGAAACTGACAGTGATACCGAACGATTAATTGTTGTCAGTAAAGTGACCGGTGACAGTTATGCTTGCGATGCTCGATAAGTTCGGTTAACGCCAACGCCCTAATGTAGACGATGTGATTAACCTCTAAGTCTCTAACTACAGTTTGGTTGTTAAGGTATTTTCCACTGTTTCTGATATCTTATCCCCTATAATTAAGTCGCAAACAAATTAGGCAAATAAACATTTTGATACTTAATGGTGTTAATTAGGAATGTTTGTAGAGTTGATAGAGCCACAGTGATCAATATAAGAAGGAAAATTTGATATTGACAGTCCCAACTATGGTCACTTCACTTTTAAAGGTCCCAACTTTTGATTATTCTAGAGTGGTCTCAACTTTAAGGTGTGTTTTCCCAGAATGGTCCTTTAGTTTATTAAACTGTTAATTAAGTTGATTTAAGCATATCATACTATTCTATTTACTTCATTTAATTAAAAAATATGGTTATTGCACGAGAGATATGAGTCTTAATTAAGTTATTTAGCACTTAATTTTAACTAAGGGACCATTTTTGGAAAGGACTCTCTATAGTTGGGACCACTATGAGATAATCAAAAGTTGAGACCTTTTAAAGTAAATCGGCCATAGTTGGGACTGATAATATCAATTTTTCCATATAAGAATTGTCAGATTCCAACTACACTAATTAAGGCTAGTGAAACAAACCAAATGCTATTTTGTACTATTTGACTACTTTCACAAATTACAATGCTCTTTTGCACGTTTTCTGGGTTCTAAAAAGTGGAATTTGCATTGACCTTTTTTCTTATCAAACCCCAATGAGATAATACAATCAACTATTTGAGTGTTTGAAACTTGAATTTTCCAGAAATTAACAAAAATCCAATGTTAACTTTAGGGTGGCTTTTTACATGGGCTTTACCTAATTAAGGATTAAGTTTTATCTGGGTCAAATACTCCAAAACTTAAACAGTAAAACTATAGTAGAAAGTGGTAAAACTACTACTATTACCACTTTTAAATCTTCCCCTAAATTGACTTTGTAGTTTACACAGTCTCTAAAAGTTAGTCAGACTTTTGTTTCTACTTTTTTGCTTTCATTTTTTCCATTTTTTCAAGTAGACCCTCTTGCCTGTTATTTTCTCATCTTTCTTTTAACCTTTTTTTTGGGACATGTTCCTTTAATTTACTGGAAAAATCACATAACAAAACATGTGATCATCAACCCCATCATTGACCTTTCAGATTTGCCACCCCCCACACACTCAAAAGAGAAAAAAAAGAAAAGAAAAAAGGAGTTGATTTCGGAATTTATAAGTTTTTTGTAGGGTTGATGATAGTAGAAATTGTGTTTAATGTACATATGCAAGTTGCAAACATAATGCAAACCGAATCGGGTCCAGAATTAAGGTTCGGATTTTGACTCAATTAAAGGAGTCTGTGATAGAGATAGAAATATCTTAAGATTTAATCTCTTAGGATATTTGATGTACACTACGTATTAGACATCTATTCGTATTAGTGTTCTTATTTGATCAATGGATCACACTCCAATTCAAGGAGTTTTCTCACGATCTAGCAGTTGAGATCTTTTGTCCATAATACATGCAATACTTGTGTGTCATATTTTCATATTAGCTGATATTAACGTTTTAAATATGAAAATAAAAGTGATTGACTAATTACAAATATCAATCAGTAAATTACTAAAAAGTGGTACACAAATTGGGGATATAAAGGATTTTGATTCAAACTAAAGCTCTTAATGAAGACCTCTAAAAATAAAACAAATAGTACGTATTGTGTTAACATGTGGGTGTAAAATGTGCACATGCATTAATAGAATGGATCCTTACGAAAAGAGATAGATAGAAAGCAAGTGAGAAAATATGACTATTTTTTAGGAAAGGATGGAGTAGCTAGTTACGTAGTACATTACAAAAATAATTTTCACACATCAAATCACGAATAACTGATTTTGCTACACCAACGTACCGTAAAAGAAACGTTTTATACTTTTATGTGTTCTACTGACATAAAAGTGTGCCAAAAAATAAATGGAGTGCTCATCAAAATCAGTTTTCGTTAAACTAGTATCATGCATGTTATAGAGCTGCATGTTAGTATTCTGATTAATTAAAGTAGAAATGAAATGCAAAAGAGACAAGAAGAGTATTGACAACTTAATAAATTAACGTCGTAGTTAGTGAAATGTTAAAGTAAGTAAGAGGTAATGATGACAATTAGGAGATGATTAAGACATAAAACAGGTTACTTTATATGGAGCAAAGTGCCCAGTCCAGTACGTTAGTTAGACAATTTGTGCTGGAATGGGAATTTGACATTTACGTATTGTTTCTTTCCGCCATTCTTCCTTTCTATGGAGTACTACAAATAATACACTATTTTCGAGGTAAACTGTATTTAATTTATTTTAAAGAAAAAATAAAATTGAACAATAAAATGAAATAATTACTGTGAGCGTTGAAATGTGGAGCCATGAATCGTCCTCTCCGTTTGTCACTTTGATGTACACTCCACATTCACTCTTAGCTTACATTTGTTTTTTGTATCTCTATCTTTTGAAAGAAACAATCGACAAAGAATGTAGCCGTTGCTTGATCAAGACATTTTTGCGATAAACTAATTATTACGGAGTAAATTATAATAATAGGCGATGATAAATGTCGCAAGTTGCGACAATATTTAGTTGTCGCAATCTTATGTGTCAGATTCTAAATGACACATATAGGCGCCACGTAGTCAGGCGTCATCAAAATATTTTTACTATCAGTTCAATATATTTTTATTATGAAAATATGTATAGAAGGAAACAAATATTTATTATATTTATAATAAATTAGAATATTAAGATTTTCCTGCCTTTTTTGTAACATGTATAATATATTATATAAGTTGAATATTTTAGTTTCCAATTACGTTCATGACACATAAGCATGTCATGTCATCATTATGACACTGATTTTTTCTGAAATAAGTGGAAATAAGGTGAATAAAACAGGGCATAAGTTGTATCATTATATTAACAATAACGAATTAAAGAATTCAAAATGTCAATCTAATTGGTTTTGGTTCAAAGCATTTCAAATTTCATCTTATTTATTTCTCTAGATCTTTTTGTCCGAGGCATGCATGTTGGAATGAGAAGATTTTTTTTTTTTTTTTTTTTGACAACAAGAATGAGATAGATACTGTTTACTCTTCAAATTTGTACATACATAATTACACCATTGAGTGCATGATTTTGTCATATATATGAGCTGCATATGTGAATACCTAGATAAGTTCTAACATAAATAGCTTGATAATGCAATATTACATGGTGGACCAACAAAAAAATTAAATAGAAACTCAAGTTCGAAAAAGACATTAGATTTATATGGAGTAGTAACAAAAGTCAAAAAGTAGAAACTTTGAGCAAGGTAAAACGATATAAGGTGAGAAATGGGGCTACCAGGAGAATTATAAAGGAAAAGTTAAAGGATAAAAAATGATGAATGGCAAATTAGCAACATCCAAATTCCAAATAAAAATACGGATTACTCGTACAGTAATCAAAATGGACATATCAGAAAAATCATGTGGCATAAAAGAAGCCATTCATAGATCGAACATAATTGACTCTAAAAGCTACTTTCACCTAAAAAGCTTCTCTTTTCATATTGACTTTTACAACTCCAAACAATTTTTTGTCTCCTTCAATTCTCCAGTCAATTTACTGCTCCATTTCCGGTTCAATATTTCCATGTTAAATCAACAGTTTCTATTATCAAGAAAAAATATAAATTCAACAGTTTTTCTAACTTTAATTCTATTGTAGTCTTAACCTTTACTCCCTCTATCCCGGAATACTCGCAACGTTTTGACTGGAAACGCTTGCCATGCACAACTTTGACCATCAATATCTTTAACTACATATTATAAAAACTTATAAAATATTAATATTTTGAAAATATATATTACGATGAAGCCAATAATATATTATATACTAACATTTGTTTTCATATACTATAAATAAAATAGGGTCAAAGTGAATTATGTGAATAGTGCAAAAAGTCAAACCGTTCCAAGTATTCCGGGACGGAGGGAGTAATTAATACGTAGTACTTGGTATGTTATACGGAATATATAACTATACAAGGTGGAATATACAAAGTACAGAGTAATAATTTTTCTAAAACTTTTTTAATTAAAGAAAAATTAAACAATATCCAATAAGAAGAAGCAAATTCATATCCATAGCGTAATCTATCTATTGTATGTACTCCGTAATTTTTATTAATATGTAAAAGAAGAAATAATTGATCAATGTTCAAATAATAGAATATAAATAATGTATAAAGTTAATATAATGTAATTATTTCGAAAGGAGAAAGTTTCTGCAATTACATTCTAGGTTTTCTTTGACAACGTTGAAGGGTTAAGTTACTACTCCGTAATTATGAACATATTCGTTGTAAGAAGTTAACACTTCCAACTTGTACAATTCAGTGATCGATTAAGTGAATTGCGTATGTACTTACGGTTACTTAACTATGTATACGTAGTAAGTATGAATTGACGTAGTAATATGACAATTCGATCTAACAAAAGAAAAATAATAATTTGTGCATGCAATATCGTTTTCAGTTGATTTTACTACGGAGTACCATTTACGTAGCAAGTCATGTATACATCGTTTGGGCAGAGGCATTGAAACTATCGTGGTCCCTAATTCCCTATGGCAAGCAAGATGCCTTCTATTCATATTTCACCTACTACTAACTTTCTAACCTAAGATGCTTATAAACTTGGAAAATACAAATCTAAAATAAAATAAAACCTTGAATGGATATATATGAGTTTTTACAATTAGAATAAATTTTAAAAATTACTAGTTATTAGAAAATACTCCCTCCGTTTCAGATTACTTGTTACCTTTTCTTTTTCGTCCGTCCCAAATTAGTTGTAATACTTTTAAATTAGGAATGACCCACAATTATTATATTGTTTCTAATTCTCTCTTCCCACTAAATTTTTTCTTTTCCCCACCCACCATCTCCCATTCAATTAAAAAAATACCTCACTAACTACTATCACATCTACTTTTTCAATAAAGTAATATTAAAGCATTCATATATATATATTTATACTACTCCCTTCATTTCTTTTTGTTCTTTACATTTTCTTTTTTGGATTTTTGAAAATGTTCTTTACATTTCATTTTATATTATCTCATAATGCTTTAATATTCTATCAAAATTTGTATCAAATGATTATTTTAACCAATTAAATTCATCTGGTCATTTAATTTCTTACACTTTTATATTGTGACATTAAATTTTTCTCATTTTTCAAATAATATCAGAATTTTGATAAGAGTGAAAACATTATAAATAAACGTAATTATCCTTTTTTAAATGAGAAAAAAAAATTAGAGAAATCTCAGCGCATATTTATTAATCGTTAATAAACGTGCAAAAGGTAAAACATAAAGAACAAAAACAAACGGAGAGAATAGTAACAACGCGGATTCAAATCATATTATCGTATCAAGTTAAAAATTGTTAGCTACTCTGTAGTCCGTACTATGTAGATAGACCCCCACGAGACCATATAGGTAAGGACGATAGGGCGAGTATGAATGGAAAAAGAAACAAGAAGGGGGTGGTGGATTGTGGACCCAGAGACGCTAATATGTCGGTCATGGGTTGCATGGGTCTCTCGAATTCATCGCCGGTGTTAAAAACTGCGCGGCCAACGAGGGTTCTCCTCTCCTCCTCGTCCTACTTTTCCTCCACCTAAATAAAAGGCTAAAAGTGTCATTCCTTAAATTATTGTTAAAATTATTGGAATTTGATGATCCTAAATTAGGATTTAATAATTGATGGATTCAGAGTAAACATTCCAATTTTAAATGCATGTTATTATTATCGGGCAGATCAATTACCCAACTACTCCTCTGACTCACTTGCACCCTACCTCTTTACTATCATTCCTCCATGTTTTTTTTTTGTTTTTTTTTTTCATTTTTTAATTTACTCCCTCAGTTTCTTACCGTTTGAAATTAGGCAATTATTTACAATTTAAAAAAATCTACTACGGAGTAATAATTTTTCAATACATAGAAAGAACATAGTTATGAATGGTCTTATTAATTCGATTCTGTGTGCTTTAAAAATATCAATGTTTTACTAATAAGAAATTAAAGATATCGATGATAAAAAAAAAAAAAAGTATGTGCATTAACAAATGCGCACAGTTAAAACAGAAAGATCAATAAAAAAACCTAGTGGAGTGACATTAATGGGATGATAGTAAAATTCCAAAGTCTTTAATGGTCTTTGCATCTTTCATTTACTGCTGTAACACTCCCTCTGCTCTGTGTACTTGTACTGTGCCTCTTTTTGAATTTCATAGGGTAAAACAATTTGCCTTAATTTCAAGTTTTTTTATACGGTAATTAATTTTCAATGAATTTAGAGCTGATATTGGAGGTGCCATTGTGGTACTGTGTAATGGTACACTGGTATTACACTATTACCATTTATTCCGGTGAAACCATCAAATTCAGAGAGTACAAGAAAAATGAACAAGTAGCTTGTATTCAGTGACAGACCTTGAACAGTTTTACGAGTATGACCGGGTAGAAAAAATAATTAAGCAATATACTATGTAATTATACAATTATACACAAATTTTAGGGAGACGTAACTAAAAATGCACTAACAATTTTTCGGCCGGGGTGACTAATTTGCTAGGGCAAGCAAACATTGATGGTGTTTTTGGACACGATTTTTTTAAGTATGTATCTCATATCTCACAATGTATTATTTATGACTAATTGAGGTTGGCATGAGCGGTTAAGGGTCTCTTGCTCCTTAACCAAGTTCTCGGGTTCGAGCCGTGAGAATGGAAAAAATCTCAACTGGGAGGGATACTGCCCATCGAGGTACCCATTCAAACTCTCGCGAGAGATTAGACCACTCACAGAAGGCGGTGGGAACTCCTCGTAGTAGAACCCAAAAAAAACAATGTATGTATACACCTGTGTGTACATACCAGCGATAATAATCTTTTTAAAACTTTTCACCACCAACCAAATGACCAATAAGAAAAATTAAAATATTCACTTACATAAAACACCTAATAAAATCGTTTTAAATTCATTTATTAGTATTTGTATAGAAGTTTCAAAAGTGGTATAGACATTACACTCGATCGTACTAAAATTTTGTTAATTGTCAACGTAAACTTTGATACGAGTACTTGTCAAATACGAGTACGTAGTAGGAGAACCAATAAATGTGTAACCCAAAGGTGAACAAGTATTTAATTACAATAACTTAGGAAGAATTATAGAAGCTCAGTTATATAAACGCACACTCATGCAATAGGAATTTATTAAATACGGAGTACTTGGCAAGTTATTTAATTTAAGTTGAATAATTAGATACCCAAGTCTTACAAAAATAACCAAATCGGAATAACATAACAGTCAGTACTCAGTAGTAGGTCCATTGACCGTAGCTGTACGTTATGTACAAGTAGTTTATGAAAAATTACAGTGGCAAGTAGTTAAAGAAGTAAAAAGTAAGGTACTCCGTATTTAATTATTCATTAAATAAATTAAGGGACTTAAACACGGCTTACGACATAAATGGGAGATAGAAAGTGATGTTGAATGACAAGTTACGGCATTCAATTCTTTACTAGAGCTATGTTTATTTACCTTACACATAATTAACTCACTAATTAAAGCTATTTTTTGGTCCATTTTCTTACCCAGATTTATATTTAAGACTGAACCAAAATAGTACTCCATAGCTCATTTATAATTCAGTTTGTTGCCCTAATACTTCTATATAATTCGTCCATATTAGCCCTCACTGGCGGATTCAATGTGTACGGCATAGTTCATTCAAGGAAGGTGAGATTGAGTTACTTATTCTATTGTTCAATTCCTCTAATTGTTGTTTTTGTCGTATCCCGATAACATCTCAAGAAGGTAGATAATTCAAATAACAAGACTCATACAATTAAACGTTTTTCTTTTTGTGTTCAATTGGACTCGTTGGCTTTTTATTACATTAGCCGTAGCCTAATTCAGAAACGCACTTCTCCGTAATACACTTTTCTTTATACAAGTTTACTATTAATCTTAAAGTGTTTCCTAACCAAAAAAACCTCCGCACATAGTAATCCAAAGGTATATATGTTGATTAAAAGAGGTTAAAAATGAAATAAATGTTAGCTTCAAGTGTTGAACAAAAAAAACAATGAATGAATGAGATGAAAGAGAAGGTATCCTTTTTACTTCCCTTCCCACAAGGTCATTTCCAGAGTAAGAAACTAAGAATAGTGTGTGTGGGGCCCACTTCCCTCACCTCATACTATCTGCCCAGCTTCAACTGTCCCTCGACTCTTTTGTCTTTTCCTCCATTTTTATTTTTAAAATTTAACCTTCTTTTCCTTTAATTTTTTTTAATTAAATAAAAAAATAAAAAAACAGTGATAAGCTAGAGAAAGAGAAGTTTCTCTCTCATGGCCCCGGTGTTATTATAACCACCCCCCTCACATTCCGCTTCCTCATTCTCACCTCACCTCCCCTCTCTCTCTCCCTCTCCCTCTTTCTCTCTCTTCCCCCCTTCAACCTAGCCGATTTTCATGGGGGTACTATTCAATATTCATCCCAAAATTAAAAAAAAAAACAAAAAAAAAAATCAAATTTCAGAATGAGTGAGGATGGAAGCATATGAGTTGAGGGGAATGTTGTCTGGCTCGAGGACTCGTATGGATTTAGATCGAGATCTTATAATGGTCGCCGGACCAGGCTTCATTCCCCCCAATTTTCTCTGCTTCCCAAACACCTCCTTTCATTTCCTCTTCAATGGCCTTTTTCTTTCTTTCTCAGGTAATCTCAATTTTCTCTCTCCTTCTGCAGAGTTTTTTTATTTGGCAGTTTTGGGTTTGGGTTTGGGTTGATTGGTGTAATCATGATAATCTTTGACCCTTTTACTCTCTAAATAGATTCTGTAAAACCCAGTCAGAATAAAAGTTTATCATCATTACTTCATCATCTACTTATTTTTATTTTTATTTGTCAGTCAGATTTCAATCTTCTTGTTTTTTCAAAATTTAATCATCATTATTTATCCATAGGGATTTGTTTTCTGTTCAGATCTACTCTCCTTTTCACCCTTTTCTCTTTCTCTCTCCTAGGGTTTCAATTTCATCAAATGTTTTTTTCTTTTCAGATCTACTTCAATTAACATAAAGAATTGTACTACGATCTCCTTTTCGGAGTATGACAGATGCATGTATGCTGTCAAGTTACTAGAGAGAATCTGGATTGAATCGCACTCGATCCTATTCATACTAATTAAGATAAGATCTGTGTTTCCCAATTTTTAATTTTACTTTTTTTTTTTTTTTTTTTTTTTTAATATAAACTTATAAATTATGAGCTTCACATGTGGATTGTTGTCCTAGTGTCCTTAAACAATTAAATCTGTGTTAATATTGTTTGAAAAACTGATGTGATGCTTATTTAAATTAGGTGATGATAACCTAGGGAGTTAAAATCTGTTCCAAATTCTTTTAATGTTGTTTTGAATGAATGCAGGATACGATGAGAGAATCAGTGCAACACACTTAATGAGGCTTTGATTATTGCAACATTATTTTGACTGACTTTTCTCTGGGTTTTAATTACTTAGTCCTCGTACTAATTAATTTACCATTTTCTTCAATCATCGTCAACTAGTACAACTTGTTGTATTAATAGACTCCTCTAATTGCATAACAGTTAGACAAACGTTTGGCTAAAAAAGGGGAGCATACAAGTCAAAAGTTAGACAGGTGAAAATGGTGTGGGTACAGATTACCATGCTCATCTGTTTGCTAAAAGCCTACAACTCTTTACAATACTTAACCTCTTTTTTTGTCTCAAGATTTCCTTTTCTTTCTTTTTTTACAAATATTGAACGTGTGATTTGTGATGAGAAAACTCAGGACACAGAAAAAGTTAAAACAGTTGATTTGAAAAGATAAGAGCGGAGGTTTTTATGCATTACACTTTCCCCTCCACAAACTCAATTGTACCACCATGGAAATCAGGAAATGTATTTTCACTAATTTAATAATGGTACTAAATTGCTGTCTAGTTTTTTCATAGACGCTTCAAAGAGAAACCAAGTTCAAGTTGGAGATACGAAGAACAACATGCACTTACAAGTTACAAACGCATAGGATGATAGGAGTACCGAGTACGGAATAGTAACCATGGCATTGGGACATTGTGATCGATTATCAGCGTTATTATGTGATTATCCAAACAGCATTTAATTTTGCTATGCTATAGTCTTTGTTTAGAGTGATACTCCCTCCGTTCCTTAATAGGAGTTTAAGACACTTAAATTGACTTATTAATTTAATGTGTGTGTTTTTTTTTGTTTTTTTCATATAGTTAGTGAGAAATGTGTAGAAGTGTAGGTGAGTTAGTAGTTAAGTGTGAGAAATATTATAATATTGGTAAAAATTTCCATTTATAGAAGCGGTGCAAGTATTATTAGCCGGCCCGAAAAAAAAGCGGTGCAAGTATTAAGGGACGCAGGGAGTAGTTTGTACTGTATAAATACAAATCGAAGTACCAAGTATAATTCGTAATGTTTCAACTTTGATTATATTTGATCAGTAAGGACTAAGAAGTATTATGAAGGGAAAATATGTTTAGTAATAGTGACAGTCTTCACTACAAGAAATAGTACTATTAACGACGGGAAATCCCGTCGCGAAAGGCCAATAATTGTTGATTGACGACGGGATTTCCTGTCGCGAACCCGTCATAAAAGGGGGCCGTCGTTAATAGAAATCCCGTCGTAAATCCGTCGTAAAAGACATTTGCGACGGTTATTCCCGTCATTGTTTGGTTGTTTGCCCCGTCGCAAAAGTCTTTTGAGATGGGATTTTTGACCCGTCGTAATTAGGTTGTCGTTAAAGATACAAATTCTTGTAGTGCTTACTTAATTAGTCCACCTAGCTGTTTTATGTGTAATTAATCAATATGGCCGGATTTTGTATTAAGGTCCAATGTTCACTAACTAAATACGGAGTATAAACCATCAATTTCCTTCAAAAAATAGTATCTTCAATGTACGTTCTAATACGGAGTTAAAGTTGTAATATGCTAACAACGGGTTGAATTATTGTTAAAGGGTAGTCCGTACTAACAAAGATGTTCAAGAATCAAGCATTCTAACTTCGATTATCGACGTTTAACTACAACTTGAGAAGTAGTTGGAGTTGGTAACACAAAGCAGAAAAAAAGAAGAAATCCGTATCAAGAATCCAATTATAGACAACTTCATTAAAAGATGTTTGATGATGTGATTGGTAATTGAATTTAAAGCTTTAACTATTATGAACATCTCTTTAATTACTTCATAACCAAGTCAAAAGGTTATATCTTTTCAGAACTTTTAGTTAAGGGAATTAAAAGTGGTTCAATATAAATATATAATATCTAGATCTTCAATTGTAAGTCATGCCTGTTTGTCGTTTGATGTCTAAAAGGCTACTACCCATCACAAATTCAGAACTCGTACGAATAATGTTGGTAATAATCTTTTTTACTTTGTTCGATCATACAGAATTACAGATCAATAAAAGACTAATAATGCAGCAGCAGATAACATGAGAATTTTAATATTCATATAGGTCTGTTCTTTAGGATTCTATTTCAATCAGTTCAGTTCAGTTCAGTTCAGTTCAGCTCCATTGTGTTCAGTTTGATTCAGTTCAGCTTCATTCAACAAGTTACATTACATGGGAATTCTAATGCATGTTCATAAAATAGTCTCAGCTACTAGGGGATACATATATGTTAACTAATGATAAAATTGAAAGATTTCACGAGGAATAACAAAATTGCTTTCGAGTTGTGGTCAATTGTTGCCTCGCATATTGGCAATCCACATCAATGTCTTCAGATGGAGCTCTCAAGGAAGACAAAACTAAAGGGCATGGGTTCAGTAAACACGGGCTTCACTATCACAAAATAAATGCATTGGTGAATTAGTTGCCGGTTATGGACACCCTAATAAAAGCTAAGGGCCTTAATCAATTAAGTTGTTTTATACGGAGTATGTAATTATTGTATGCGGTGGAGTAACCTTGTTGCTACGATCCATTGAGATTCAAACATACGTTGCTTTAGTTCGTCTTTCTTTACTAGTTCCTCTTTACTAATTAATTCTTCCCTCCTTACGAATTATTACCTCCGTTTCAAAATGATTTTTTTGTTTTTTTTGTTTTAGCCTGTTTTATTACTCCGTATGTTATTTACATTTACTTTATTTTTTTTTGGACGTGAAATTTTACTATCACTTTCCACTACAATATTTATCACTTTTCACTCATTTTCTTTAATTTTATTCATTTTTCCTTACATTCACAGTCCACCCACCTTTTTACACTCTATACTTTATCTGTATTTTATTACATTCACCTACATTTTACAAATTCTTATCTTTTTGTCTTAATTTGTGTAAATAGTAATCGTAAAGAATAATATGAAACGGAGATAGTATATATATTGTTCATAGAGGTTAGCTGGTGAATAACATAATATTGGCTAATTAAGTACCAAGGCATTCATGCAATCCTTACACAAAATTATGCTATATGTTAGGGTAACTCGATGGCATACATGGGTGTTGGATATGCCTTTGCCAAAAAACTCAAGAGCGGGATCTTGATCAGTTTTACGAGGGGGAAGGTACAAAAAATTAAGCTATATACTATATAATTATACAATTATAACAAATTTTAAGATGGCGTAACTTTAACAAATGTGGATTTTCTTGGAAGAAATAAAATTTTCCTTAGATTTATCACTTCCCGATATTATAGGTGATGCACTGATGCATATAGGGGTCATATAAGGTCTTCTAGAACCATAAACGTCTACTTAATAATCGCATAGACACCGAGAACAACACGTCTCATGTGTGACCAGCCACACCATCAACTTGAAAGTGTGACGCGCATAGCTAATATGGATAAAGTTATTGACGGGTGTTACTTGACTTTCTATGTTGGTGTTACTTATACATTATATTCGCTGTTACTATTTTTTTTTTTTTTTTTTTCTGCAGTTTCTTGAATTTCTTTGAATTTCATGTATGAGGTTCCTTGTATAGACTGATGTTACTTGATTTTCTATGCTGGTGTTACTTTTACATTGTATTCGTTGTTACTTTTCTTGTTTTATTGTAATTTCATGTTAGAGGTTCCTTGTATATAGTCCGGTGTTACTTGACTTTCTATGATTATGTTACTTATACGTTGTATTCATTGTTATTTTCTTGTTTTACTACAATTTCTTGAATTTCATGTTCGAGGTTCCTTATATAGACTGGTGTTACTTGACTTTTTATGTTGGTATTATCTTTTAGTTATTGCAGTTTATTCAATTGCATGTTAGAGGTTTATTGCATAACTGATGTTACTAGACTTGACTTTCTATGCTAGTGTTACTTTTTCTTTTTCTTTTTGACGGGGAAGAACAATATCCATTAATAATAAGCCATACGGCATCTACAATGATAAAAAAGATCTGCATACCACAGATTCAAAGAAAATATATAACTGTTACAATCAAAACAATTACTATTCTGCATCCTAAAGCACATCTCGTACTCCACCGCTTCTAGCTTGACGCGAGCAGTGATTTTCGATGATTTCACATCTTTCAATTCCAAGTAGAGCCCTTCGCAATCTGCGCACGAATTGTTCCGATCGACGAGTTGATGATAAACCCTAAACCCAGTGGCGGACCTTGAACGGTTTTACGAGGGGGGCCGGTAGAAAAAAATTAAGCAATGTACTATATAATTATACAATTATACAAAAATTTTAGGGGGGGCCGTAACTAAAAATACACTACAAAAATTTTCGGTCGGGGGGACCAGGCCCACCCCAACCACAACAAAGATCTGCCATTGCCTAAACCTGTATGAATCCAAATCTCCTTCCCAATTATTGAAACTCTAAAAAATTCTCATCCATGAATGAGAATCAAGAACCTAGAAAAATCTAGGAAAAACCCAAATAAATTGGGAACAACTCAATAATAATTGGGAACAAATCAACGGAAAAGAAACCAAAACAAGAAAAAACATGAAAAGAAAACAATGAAAAGCAAGAAGAAGGGTTGAAAATAGTCTAATTTCCGAAGAAATTAGACTACTTCGGGCCTAAACGGCCAAGAAAATTAAAACCCTAAAAGATGAGAAAGAGAGAAAAAGGAGAGGGGGGGAGAGGAGCGGCGAGAGGAGTATGAGTAAAAAAGAATGCTAGTGTTACCTATACATTCTTTTCGCTGTTACTTTTCTTGTATTGAATTTTATTCAATTTCATGTTAGAGGTTCTTTGTATATATTGATGTTACTTTATTTTATATGTTGATGTTACTTTATATTCTTTGCTGATATTACTTTATTTTCTGGGATTTAAACACGTTGGGCTTATTTATAAGTGTGAACATGTCACACCATCAAGTTGATGGTGTGGCTGGTCACATATAAGACTTGAGGCACTGAGAATAGCTTTTCTTCAACAAAATGAGTAACAAGAAACCATCGCACGAAAATGACAATTAAAGGGGGCTTGAATAAATGGTTCTATACACGCAATATTCAAACTTGGGTCTCACGGGGTATATCAGTATATGGAAAACGTCCACACCCTTAACATTTTGGGGTCAGAATTGAAAATTAAAGGTATAACTTATCCAACATTTGAAGGCATTTACCGTTTTGGACCAAATTTTGAGATTTGCGAGACCCTGTCTCAAAAACTCCAAAAAAATTTGGAGGCAGTTTTGAAACATAAACACCCATGAATTTTGTAAGAAAATGGCTAAAATGCCACTTAAGAGTTGAAGGAGATGATTTTAACCACCTAGTACAACTCTCGGGATAACGTGGAGTACATGGAAAGCATCTGAACCTTTAATCTTTCAGGGTCGGGAAAAGTCCAATAACCCAAATTTTGAGAAATAACTTCTAGAGTCATAGAACTATAGATGATGGTTTTAAATCTTTCAGGGTCCAAAATATTGCTTGCGATCAATTGTTCCCTCGCATATAATTGGCAACACATTAATTGTTCAGATCAAGCCCTCAAAGAAGACAAAACTAAAGGGCATTGGTTCAGTAAACATGGGCTTTACTGTTAGTCTGTTAGAAAATAAATGCATTGGTTAATTAGTTGCTGATGAATGTTGTTAAAACTCGGCTCATTTTATAGTGTTATACATGTATATGCATGTTTTTCTTTTCACACAAATGTAGTACACTACCAAATGTCTGTTGATTCAGGGGTGAACTTGATAGGGAAAACTCGTGTTCGATCCCCCGTAACTACAATTGGAAGGGGACTGGAACCTATCCACCCAGAACTCGCCGCGAATCCAGATTAATCCTAAGGATGAACCGAATACTAACACCAAAGAAAAATATAGTACACTAGTACGTATTATACTTCGTATGTTATCATATTACTCGCAACTCCTAACGCTTATATGATTAAGACACCACTTTTTTCTATTTATGCAAATATTTCTTAATTGTTAATTACCAATATAATTTAAAACCTTTCACCCAAGCTAAAGAATCTTAGCTATTACGCAGCTACATTTCTTTTCTTAAAGGCCATATGGCCTTGTTTGTACGCGCACTCACTTTCGGTCCAGAAATAAAAAGCCTTTTCAACATTGGGCCACCACAATCTCATTAGTCATTACCAGAATATATAGCCCACATCCTCGCAGTCCAGTAGGTCCAACGACCTTCGCCTGTAACAAAACACGACTCATACAGTCATACATCTCACAATCTAATATATATATATATAAAGGGGAGTTTTTTGGAGAGATTTTGGAGTGCCACATAGGATTGCCATGTCATTAAGTGTAATTTAAAATAAATATTAGTTACAAATAAAAATGAAAAAATAACTTTTGAAATAGTTTATTATCCGTTTACAAATCTGAGTCCAACAAACAAAAAGATAAATTTTGTAAAAAGATAATATTTAAAAAATAAACAAAAGATAAAAATTTGCAAATTAAAAAAAGATAACTATAATTATCAGCTTTCAATATACGGTATTTTTTTGTTGATGATCTATATATATCTAAACCAATAAAGATTAATCAAACATGCCTTGGGAAAGAAGATGATCTGTGATTATCTCAATTGTGGAACCACACCACGCCATAAAACCACCATCACATTATGTAACTTGCTTGCTTATTATATGTACAATGATATGGCAAAACTTTTGTTGATTGATATTCTTCTTTTCGTTCCAGGTTGTTCAATACAGTACACTCCGTATCACATACAAAATACAAAGTATATATATTAGATTAGATTCGGACGATCGAGGATTATGCGAGAACTTCATAGAAAACTACAGAAGATGAGCGTGAAATTGAGATAATTGTACATAATCTGGTAAATATTTGGTATGTTTGGATATTCACTTAAAATATAATTGTATATCGACTTATTGAGTTTTTGTTTTGGAATTACAATTTTTTGAATTACCGGTTACAATCATATATGCATGTGCTATTTGCTTTTTTATCCTAATTTATTTAGGTGTGATCTCAAAATTTTCACGATGTATTATTGTCTTTTTTTTGTGGTCAAAATCATTCTTTTACTTTGGATTATTTAACACCTGCAATTAGTGGAATCATCATTTTGATGCACTGGAATTTTTTTTTTGGTTATATATAAACTTAACTTCTCATGTAATTCGATCAAGAGTATATAGGAAGTTGGTATTGAAGGATAACGTATTTTTCGATTGATGAGAAGGATGACAACACCGAGCAAGTCATTTGCGGTGATTTTAGTGATTCCAAAAAAAAATCAGTGCATCACCACAATGATGATTTTAGAGATTCCAAAAAAATTATCAGTGCATCACAATGATGATTTGCATTTCCTTAAGCGTATTACGGGTGTATAAACACACATGCAATAGGTAACTAAGCTATACGATTGGATAATTGTTAACAATAAAACCAAAATTTACATAAAATAAAATAATATATTCAAATATAATAGACATATATGAACAAACAATTCAATATGCATTATTAAAATTATTTGTATAATAATAATAATAAAAAAAAGACCCGATAAAAGATAATAATAATAAGAGAAAAAGATAATTTATCCCGTTTAAAATAATAAAATAGAATTACAAATGTTATCAAATCAATCATATGTTAAGTAGTTATGTATTGTGATAAAAAGACACACGTAATTGATTCTCATATGAATTCATCAAGGTAAAGTTAAAAAATAAATCTCACAAACAAAAATAAATATATTTAACCCGTGCATCGCACGGGCTTTAAATCTAGTCCATTATAATCACAACTTTTTTTCCTTTTTAAAGACGCAACAAATAGATATACACTTAAATTCATTCTTAATGCCCATAGTCAAGATTACACAAACAAAGATATACACCTATATATGTGCAAACTACAATATTATTTACCTTTGTTAATTACATGAAAATTATTAGGTGCATTCGGGTGCATGTAATAACGTACATGTTCATTTACTATGTATTACTACCTCCGTTCCAGAAAATTCTTTACAGTTACTATTTACACCGACTCCGATGCAATATTTAACTACTAATATATCCAATTTCGTATGTGGAAAAATTATAAAAAGTTGATATTCTGAAAATACATACCGAGATCAATCTAACAAGATCTTATATATAACGTTTTGATGTATATAATAGTGAGGATTTACGGTCAAACCTTTCATATTTTGGACACATATTCCAAAGCGTAAAGAACTTTTCAGAAACGGAGGAAGTATATTATTAAGTGTATAATTCACATGTGATAATAGACTAGTTATCTCACTTCAAAAAACAAAGAGAGATTGACTAACATATAAGATTGGTGGGATATTCTACCTATCACCAATTGATTTTAAATGAAACTCCATCAGACTTATATGTTAGTCAATCTACATTTATATTTTTCCACTAAAGAGAAGAGAAGTGTATTCATTCCAAACCCTAGTTCTGACTCCAAAATTATTGCAAAATTGTAATTAAAACTCTGATGAGTATAGACAATGATTGCACTCTAGGATCATATATGTGTACTTTATAATTAGAAAATAACACTTTTATTGTCAAATGATTTTGTGTTAATAACTATGAGTTTCATGTTAACAATTATGATTTTTTATACTATTAAATTTTTTTTATAAAGTTACACCTCATATAAAAATAATATAGAAAATCAATTAAATCCGAATATCATTGGTGTTTTGTTCAAAGATCTAAATATTATCCAATCAATTAAGCATCAAATACGGACGGGAAACAATTGGGCCCTAAAACAGAATATTGTTTGAAAAACAAAAGTTGGGAAATTTGTTTTGGTAATTTGCCGCGGATACCCCGAAATTGCGGTCTCCCTACCAATTTGCCGATTTGGGAGTACATATTTTGTTATTGTTACGTACCTGTCTATAGTCTATTCAAAGGACCTCCTTGTTTCCATTTACCTTCATTTCCCAAGGTGACTTATCTTTGATCGGTAACTCGACATGAACCGAACACGAAAAAAATAAGTTACTGATCAAGGTTTATGACCCGTTTAATCAAACATTCAAACGGGTCAATACGACGTGACACATTTAATTAAATAGCCGAGTTAGTGTTGAAACTTTCAACACGAAACTGACACGACTTAAATTAACTAAGATAAAATAAATTAATTAATTAATGTATTTGGTGAAAATCATTTATCAAGGAGCCAACTTTATTGAACAAACACGACATAGCATGAAACAGACAAAAAGAAAAGGTTAGTGTCAAGAGATTCCGACACGATTACTTAAACGGGTCAACACGACACGACATATTTATTAAACGAGTCAAGTTAGTGTTGAGAATTTCAACTTGTTAGCACGAACACGACCCGACACAACATTTTGTAAACTCTACACCGATGCATATATAATAACGTTGTATTTGCATTAAAAAATAGAAGGTGTAATTATACTCCGTACGATGACTAGTAAGACCGTCAACTATAAACTTTTTAGTAGAAGGTTTGTTATATGGAGTGCATTATATACGGCTAATATTTACTATATCCATTTGATAATGATATTCTAGTTTAGAATTTAACGTTGTTTATAGTTAAAGGAAATTTTTTAAATTATTTTCAACATATAAGAAAAATAAAAATCATGTGAAAGTCTTGTTTGATTCATCTCATTCACAATGGGTATTTTAAGAATATTGAAATTTTACAATTTTTAACATTGCATAACTAGAGATAAAAATGATATAAATTGTGTATTGATAGACATGAAAACAAAAATCGAAACATTATTATGGACCGGATGAAGTAGGTTGTGAGGTAAAAGAATTCCGAGCAAAACTGAAAAATAGATAGAAAGTATGAATTACCCTTTGTTATTTTTGTATTCGAGATACTCTCTCCGTTTTTTTAATTAGTTTCCGTTTCGCATTGTGATGTTTTTTTATATTTTAATAACCTATTTTGAAATCTATCCTTATTTGTTCAACAATTATTCATCTTTTAGCCTTATATTACAATTGTAATTTTTTTTTCCAGAGCAACTCCAATGGTGGGCTATAAACTGATGTAGCTAAGTTTGCCACATTATATTTCTAGCTACAATTAATTTAAGGTACAAACTTTCACATAGGTGGGCTACAATCCCTTGTAGCTCCCTATAATATTTAATTTATATCTTTCCCCTTAATTTTTTTTGAGCTACGTGCCCAAAATAGCTACAATATTTTAGTAGCTGCTAATGTCATTATTGCAACAATGGTGTGCTACCTGCTCATATATTCTTTTTTTTCGTAAGCAGGTCAATTTTCCAACCATTGGAATTGCTCTCATTCCAAATCCCAAATAAGTATACAAGTGGTTCCTCTATTTTCTAATTTAACCAACTAAACACTCCACTTACCCATATTTTCTTAATTGTTCTCTATCTCCTACCCACGTGGGTGAGATTATTTAGATATTCATATGCAATATGTCCTTTCAGTGGATTGTTCAAATTACATAAGAAACTAATAAACAAGAACGGAAGGACCGTTAAGATTGCGACATTTAGTTTCTATGTTTCCTTAAAATTAAACAGTAAGGGATTGTTTAGTTGATAACTAATTTTTCCATTTACAATCGCTTTATGTTGCTTTTTTTTAGTAAGGGGTGAAAAATAGTATCATTGATTGAAACTTTGAAAGAAATCATTTGCAAAACGTGTTTTACTTTGAAAGAAAGATAAACTACCCGTACCTTTTTTCTCTACTTCCCATTTCTCTCTTCCCATCGATAATCACCCATCCACTCCCATTTTCTGTTTCTCCATAGCTTTTCTCACAAGGGACCAAACACAGAAAATCTAGTTTGAACTATTTTTTTTCCTATGAGAATATTTTCCATCCAACCAAATGTTGTTTGAGATGATGAAGTAAATTTCAATATCAGATATGTATTACAAAAAATACATCTCAGCTAACAAAACGAAAATAATAGGCTAAAGACAAACTCTAAAGAACAAAACACAACAATCAATTTGTACTGTTAATGTGAAAATGGCGTTTGTTTTGGTAAAATGGCGTTTGTTTTTGAAAAATGACGTTTGTTTTTCTCTATTCTGTCGATTTACGTATCTGATATTGGTCTCGCTATTCTCGTTTAAGCCGGCCAACAAACCTCTAACGTGACATGGCACTATCAATCCTTGTCATCACCCATGTGTATTACGCGTGACTTAAAACATGAAAATCCCAACCCTACCCTTCATACGTTTAAAATAACCACCAACAGTAACAGGTAAAGCCGTCATCTCACATTCTGAGTTAGGCCCACAATTTCAGCGGGCCCTTACCAAAGAATGAAACGGGTTTCAATTCTCAGCTATTTAAACCCAATCTCACCTCCACCAAACTTTCTCTCTCCTCTCAATTTTTCCTCTCTTCCTAGGTTTTTTTAAAAAAAAGAAAAATACAAATACAAAAACCTTAAAACATGGCTTTCACCAAAACTCTCGTAAATTTCTCCAAATCATGTCCCCCAATTTGCTTCGTTTTTCTCTAAAAAATCCTACCCCCCTGATTTCCCCCTGTTTTTAACACCCTCTTAATTTTTTTATTTTTCTTTTTAATTTTTTGATAAAAAAATCAAGATGGGGGCAAATCTTAACCTATATCTGCCCCACAAGAAGCAGCAACAGCCGCAGCAGCAGAATCAAGGTTCATCAAAGGGTGGTGGTGGTGGTGGCGGCGGCGGGATTGGCGTTCCAAAGGGTTGTTTGGCCATTAAAGTGGGCCACACAAATGAAGAACAGCAGAGGTTTGTGGTGCCTGTCGTGTACTTTAACCACCCTCTCTTTATGAAGCTTCTCAAAGAAGCTGAGGAAGAGTACGGTTTTGATCAGAAAGGTACAATCACCATTCCCTGCCACGTGGAGGAATTTCGTTATGTGCAGGGTTTGATTGATCAGGAGAAATCTGTTCTTCATCACCACCACCACCACAACCATCATGATCATCACAATCCTATTGTTGGCTGTTTTAGGGCTTGATTTTCTTTTTTGTTTTTTTTTTAAATTTTGATCTAACGGCTGTGATATTTTCTTGTAAATTCCGTCGGCCTGGATCAATCTTATTAGTTTTGTATGGGGGGTAAGGGGTTAATTAGTGGGTGTTCCATGAATCATAATTATGTTTTTCAGAAATTATTATGATGATGATGATATGAATGATAATGACGATTAATTTTAATTGTTGTTCTTTTTAAATTATCTTTTTTTATTATTAAAGAGCATGACGTTATGATGACGGAATTATGTGACATGCGAAAAAATTGTAGTTAGTTGTAACAATTTTTTTTGATAATTTAGAGAGGAACAAGAAGTAAGAAAAAAGAGGAAAAAGTTGCGATTTTTTTTTTGACTATTTTGCAAACAGATACAAATAGAATTGATTTTGGTGAATGATTGTGAATGTGATGTCATTGTTTTCAACATTTAACAACTCCAATTCTCTCAGTGTTTTCACATTTCACAAGTCCATTTAGTAAAGATTAATTTTCTTAGTATTTTTATTCACAATAAAAATAATATTTCCCTATGTCAATTTTTTTTTTTTTTTTTGTAGTTTGACACATTTTGTTTTCCAAGTTTGCCAATGTAATAATTTAATTTTTAAATATCATTGGGTAAAAATTATAAAAAGCGATATCATAAATTTATATAGTGAGAAGATTATAACAAAATCTATACGACTAGAATATAAGAATATTGTCAAAATTTAAACGGTATAAATAAAAAAGAACAAAGAAAATACTCCCTCTGTCCCTTAAGACTCGCACCACTTTTCTTTTCGTACCGTCCCTTAATACTTGTACCGTTTCTAAAAATGGAAATTTATACCAATATTATATTATTTCTCACACTTACTAACCCCACCTACACCCGTATTAAGGGACGGAGGGAGTAATGAATAGAATAGAATCGAAAAGGAAAGAGATCAATAGAAAAAGAAAGAAATTAGAGAAAGTGCGAAAATGATTTATTATCATATAGGGATGGTGAAAAGCACCATCTCACCAAATACAATGCTCAATATAAACGCCAATAAATTTCACTTTAATTTATCAAATGCCAATCACTTTAGCTTAAAGCACAACGACCGGTACACATTAATTACCATCTTCGCCATTGTTGTGTTGTTAAATTCTTGTGGAATGTGATTATCAGTAAAGTGAAAATTATTAGGTGTATCAGGTGTACGTATCTTATATGTACTGTAAGTTAAGCCTATTTGGGTATCATTAAGCATGAGAAGATTCAGATATAATATCACTTTCTAAGAGTTGATTCCCTACTATTTATTTTAAAGAAAATCATTATTGCTAACCATAGATTATCAACAATGATTGTAGTAGTGGACACTAAACTAACTAATTTGCTTACATCTTACTAACTTAGCTTAAGCCATATTTTAGTTTATTATTAATTGTATATTGTCAACTTCAATTTAATAAACTCCAATAGTTTGTGACGCAAAAAAAATATCTATATGCAAACCATATAATTTAAAAACTTAACAAGAGTTGAATATACCTGCCGTATTCATGTTCCCACTACTTGTTAGTTGCTAATTGATTAATAAGCTGAAATATAATAGATACGACCGTTGAACCAATGAACCGAACATTTCACCATCATTAGCCCATGCATGTAACTATGTAAGGGTATTAGTGTATTACCAAAGGTTGATTAACACTTTACTTATAAGGGTAGTTACTAATGAGCGTGATGCATTGATGCTACAATGATTTTTTCTAGTAATTGACTAATCAACCAAATAACCTGATTTTCTAATACCCTTAAGTAGCCCCTGTTCTATCTGCCTTATCTTCTACTTATTTCAGGAAAAGTAAGGAGATTCGAGTGCAGTTTATAAATAAGATAAGTTTTATAAGTATAGAAAAACTAAATGAAAATTAAGTGAATATAAATGCAGTTTTAGTACTCCATATTATGTATATTCCCTTTATTTCGCAAAATTCTTCCATTTTATATACGTTTCAACCAGCTTCATAAAGTATTTTCTACTTTTACATTAACAATGCATTTTTGTCAAATACACGTAGTAATTAAATTTTATTCTACCTAACTAATGTTACTCAACTCGATCAACTCTATGAGGTTGAATTTCTTATTTCATCCTATCGGCTATCTCCTCAAAGGTATTCACATGAAACCATATACACTAAATTAATTTTTTGGTAACTTAGTAAGAGTGTAGTAGGATTGCATGAACATGACCACTTGTACTTAGCCATATATAAAAAAAAAAAAGAACTACAAAAAAATGATCAAGTATAAATAGGACATGGACGTCCATCCACTTGTACTTATGTCATGCACCCAATAGGAATATTTCTAGAAAGTCTAAAATCAGTTTAGAATTTAAAGACTTTGAAAATTTAATGGTACATTAATTATTAATTGAAGAGTAAAGACAAGAGCAAACTAAAGTGCATGGAGCCAAGAGTTTCCGGAGTGGCCTCTTACTATTTCATCACAAGACTCAGGTGTGAATGTCCTCCTCGTGGCACGTGCTACTCGCATGTTATCTACTGCCCCACACCTATTACCAAGCCCATAATTTGTAGGTCATATGCCCCAAGCCCATAGGGCTTGTGATCTTAATTTAAGAATTTCTTCTCATCAACTGTGTACACTATATATTAAAAGGCGTAAAATTTTACTCTGCTTATGAGTCGTCGTTCGCTTTATGTAATTATTATATACATAAAAATTTCAAATTAACATGGTTTGCATAAGATTTGAACCCTTAACCTTAAATTTAAAGGATAAAACCTTTACCACTAAGCTATTAGATGTTTAATGTTTTCATTTCAAAAAATAATATATAAGTAAAAGCAAATGTTATCAATGTACTAACCCGGGATATCTCCTGGCTAAAAAACTAGTTATTGATTTATACAGAGTAGAAATCATTTCTCAACGAATGCTCTCCCCGTAGTCCCGTCTTTAATTATTAGTCCCATAGGTAAAATGTGTTTTATTAAAGTTTTGCCAAACTTTTATAAGAAAATGTGGGTATTTTTGTCTTTTTACTTTTATGAGTCTATGTAAATGGGGTAAATGATGGAAATATGTTTTTTTTTCTTTTGACGGAGGGAATATGTTACTATATAAGGAAACGCGACAATATTTAAGGACGGACCAAAATAGCATATGTGGTAAAACAAATAGAGACGAAGGGAGACTAATATGGTCTCTAGTACTCATAGGGAGAGTGGTGCTAAACATTAGAACATATTACATACACTCGGGTGCACCGTACACCCTCTCACATAATTTTCTTCTTACGTGTGAAGAGAAAGTGTAATATGGACAACCAATAGGCATAAAAATACATTTGGCTGCACGGTGCACCGGAATATACCTAATGTTTTTCAGCTAAACATCACTTGATCAAAACTAAGAGACTATTTCTATTTTAACAAAAGCTAAATTCCATGTTCGGAAAAAGTAGTAATTGGCTTAGTTTTAGATTATCATTCTGATTGGGAAAACAAAAACTGTGTAGTATGGTCCTATCCTTGGCTAGAAAATTCTAAAGGTCAACGAAAAAATGGTCCATGATCGAGCATGTAAATCAACCGCATGGCCATTATAGTCTTTCTTTCAATTTCCACAATACATGATGGAGAGATCGAGTACCAAGATGTAGATAATTGAGGTTATCAAGACAAACTTTACTCCATAGATAGAGTAATTTTCATACTTACTTTTCTCAAACTTTTCTAGAAACAAGAGTTTATAGTGAGCGGTATAACAATATGAAACGGAAAGAGTACATCAAAGTTTATGTTTTCAATAATTGTTTCTCATGAAAGATTTGACATAATTGACTTTTGAACACCAATGTTAGTGGCTACTATATCAGATATGAAAAAATTTCTCGCGGTTCTAATGATGTACTCTGTATATTTTAGAAAAACAAGTTTATTTTATTTAGACAAGTACAACTCTGAAAAAATAAAGGTTATACAAGCTTAATTTAAATTAAAATAGATTCTTAATAAGTTAAAAAGAAGTAAGTGGAGATACTCTCATCTTTAAGCTCCGTTTGGTTCGAAGTAAAAAGTGTTATGAAAAACGATTTCCCCTTTTAATCATTTTACGTTGTTTGGTTTGTCAAGGAATGAAAAATAATTTTTCCATAACTTAATCAAATGTGAAAAAACCTTTTCCACTTAAAAAATCGAAAAACTACTTTTCCACTTTTTCCCTTACCTCCCTTTTCATTATTCCATCAATCTTCTCTCATTTTCTATTTTCATTAATTTTCTTATAAGAAAATTAGACAAAGAAAAACAAGTTTGAAATTATATTTTACTTTTAAAAATGATTTTCCGAAACGCGACTGTACCATTGGGTTACTCAAACAAAAAAATCTATACACCTATGGCAGTTTTATTCCACAAAAAAGATCTCTTTTTCATTGTAGATGATTAAGATTCTTTTTTGTTTTTTACGTTTTGATAATTATTTAATGGGAGATAATTTTATTGATAATGATGTGGGCTTTATGGTAGGGCCAGGCCTTATGTTGTCTACGGTAGAATGGTCCATTAACAAGCTTTGTTAATAGTACAAAGAACAACTTCAAGATTTGCTTTTAATCAAATCTTCCAAACAATGCGTAAAGGATGTCCTTGGTGTCCTTATTGTGTACTAGCCTCTTGTGTTTAGCTTCCTTTCAGGTATTCCAACACTATCTTACTTATACAGTAATCACAATTGAAGAGTAGGCCTCATATAAAACCACCGTATACTTATACAGTTATATTAAAATAAATTTTAATAAATTAATGAGTCAATCCTAAAATTTTATATCGGTTAAATTGGGGCGAGTATTAAGTGATGGGGGAGAATACCTTGTATCATTGTATGGATTAACATCAATGTGTGCTATGGGCCTACGGCTTATTGGC
Organism: Spinacia oleracea; assembly: GCF_020520425.1. Lineage (NCBI taxonomy): Eukaryota > Viridiplantae > Streptophyta > Magnoliopsida > Caryophyllales > Amaranthaceae > Spinacia > Spinacia oleracea. The sequence continues at coordinate 107,699,775 of NC_079488.1, forward strand.
AACTTTAAGAGTTTGCTTGTAAACTAAGAAGCATATACTTCATTTTAATTCGATTTATATTATATTTCAACATTAACTGGAAATGACATTCTAGTACATAAATCGAATAAAAACAATATTAAAAGACTACGGAAGTGATTAGTGTGTTCTAAGGAGATTTCTCCTGTGTACTGTTGGACACTTTGTCTTTAATTGAGCATTAAAAGTTAAGCCATTAATGAATCATCTGTCAACGCGTCACTCCCTACAAATTTTCATACAAATTCATTCCTATTGACATTATTTACGGCTGGCTACCCGGACCGTTAATGTATACGTAAAAATATGAATCAAAGCATACTGGATATTGACAAAATGTGATCAAAAGAGAGAGAGTTTGTATTGATGATCAAAACTAATGAATAATTATTACAGTAATGAAGGCCTTTTATAGCTTAATACATTCTAGAAGCTACTGAAATCTGTTACAACTAACTCCTAGAAATAAGGAAGCTATACTAACTGAAAGTGCCAGCGTGGCAACTCTCATGCACTACAATGTAGTACGTACTGAACTAATGCTCAAGCTGATCAATTGTGCAACATGTATAAGCTTAACAGTCCCCCTCAAGATGGAACATCACAAGTTCCAATCTTGGACAATAATAGTTGAAACTGTGCAGATGAAAGAGGCTTGGTAAAAACATCTGCTAGTTGATGTTCAGTGGGTAAGTAAGCAAGATGTAGAAGGCCTTCTAACACTTTGTCACGTGTAAAATGACAGTCAATCTCAATGTGTTTCGTTCTTTCATGAAACACTGGATTCCTAGCAATGTGTAATGCTGATTGATTATCACAGTGAAGGCAAATAGGTTTAAGATTAGAAACTCCCATGTCTTACAATAAGTTAACCAACCAAGTTACCTCAGATGATGCTGCAGCCATTGCCCTATATTCTGCTTCTGCAGATGACTTAGAAACTGTGTTTTGCTTTTTGGATTTCCATGAAACTGGTGACCCCCCTAACAGCAATACATAACCAGTGATGGACCTTCTAGAATCTGGACAAGATGCCCAATCTGAGTCTGAGAAAGCTTGCAACCTGATACACTCTGAAGCTTTTAGAAGTATACCTTGTCCTGCTGTGTGTGCCAAGTATCTCAAGGTGTGTTGTAGAGCTGTAATGTGAGGAAGTCTAGGATTTTGCAAGTACTGGCTTAACAACTGAACTGCATAGGACAAGTCTGGTCTGGTATGAGTTAGAAAGTTAAGTTTCCCAACCAGTGATCTATACTTCTCTGTGTCAGTGTACAATTCTCCATCTGATAGAGTTAGCTTTACATTAGCTGGTAAAGGGGTGATTGCTTTCTTTGTGATATCAAAGCCACAGTCACTGAGCAATTCTTTGGTGAATTTCTTTTGGCTAAGAATGATACCTTCAGAAGAATAGCCAACTTCAATACCTAGGAAATAGTTCAGCTTCCCCAAATCTTTGATACTGAACTCTTGGTGCAAGTATGCTTTCAAAGCAGTGATTTTGTTGTGATCTGTACCAGTAAGGATGATATCATCAACATAAACTGCTGCTATATTAATATGACCTTGTTGTTTGTGAATGAACAAACTGTAGTCATGCTTGGATTGAATGAACCCCTGTGTTTCAAGAGCAGTCATAAGCTTTTCATGTCATTGCCTTGAAGCTTGTTTTAATTAAACCATATATGGACTTGAGCAGCTTGCATACTTTGTTATCAGGATTATCAATGCCTTCTGGTACTTGCATATACACCTCCTCTTTTAAATCTCCATGGAGAAATGCATTGTTAACATCCAACTGGAAAAGAGGCCAGTTTCTGCTAGCTGCAACAGCAATCAAACACCTGACAGTTGTCATCTTTACTACTGGACTGAAGGTCTCTTCATAGTCAATCCCATACTTCTGGTTGAACCCTTTTGCAACTAATCTGGCTTTACACCTTTCCAGAGCACCAGTTGACTTTAACTTGACTTTGAACACCCACTTGCAGCCTATAGCCTTTTTTCCTTTAGGTAGTTTTACCAATTTCCAAGTAAAATTCTGATCAAGTGCATCGAGCTCTTTCTGCATAGCTTCCACCCATAGTGGTTGTTTAGCTGCTTCATCATAAGTGAGGGGTTCTGTGATGTCACAAAGATGTGATAGGAGAGCTTGGAACTCTTCAGGATAAGTGTCATAAGACACTAAATTGCACCAATGCTGAGTGAACTGAGCTGGAGAGATTGGTTTTGAATTTAGGATAGATGAGTAACATTGATAAGAATCTAGATAAGCTGGTTTTCTGTGTGTTCTAGTGGATTGTCTAGGTGGAAAGTTTGTAAGGGTATTCTCAGATGTAACATGTTCATGAGGAGTAGGTGGAGTGGAATCAACATCTCCAGAAATAGGTGAAGAAATGGATTGAGTGTGAGTGGAGGGTGAGTTTGGAGATGAATTTGGGAAAGGAAATATAGTGTCTTGTGAGGGAGATTCTTCCTGAGGAGTGGAGAGTGAGTTTGTTGATGGGAATATTGTGTCTGGGGAAGAGAAATCAGGTGTATCAAAGATTACAGGAGAGGAAATAGCAGGTAAGTAGATGGCATGTGTATAAGAATTGTTTGGAGAATTGTGTTTGTGATAGAGATGAAAGGGAAAATGTTTTTCATGGAAATGAACATCCCTTGATACAAAGAATCTATTTGTATCAAGTTCTAAAACCTTGTACCCCTTCTGAGAAGTAGAGTATCCCATAAAAACACATGGTGTTGCTCTATGGTTCAGTTTGGTTCTTCCTACTCTAGATGTGGACACATAACAAAGACAGCCAAATGTTCTCAGATGAGATAAGTCAGTAGTCTTTTTGTGCAGTCTAAAATATGGAGAATCAAGATTGATTGATTGCAATGGCATCCTGTTGATCAAATATGCAGCACATAACACACACTCACCCCAAAATCTGGCTGGTACCTTAGATTGAATATACAAAGCCCTTGCTGTTTCTAAAAGATATTTGTGTTTTCTTTCTACCACCCCATTCTGTTGTGGTGTATCACTACAGCTGGTTTGATTTAGGATTCCAAATTTCAGAAACAGCTTTTTCATATCTCCTTCACACAACTCTTTAGCATTATCAGATCTAATGCATTTAACCATAACACCAAATTGTGTCTGAACCATATTGAAGAAATTAGTCATAACAGCAACAGAATCATTCTTATTTATTAACAAGTGTATCCAAGTGAACCTGCTGTAATCATCTACAATTGTCAAGAACTGATTACATCCAGAAGGTGTTTTTACAGAATGAGGACCCCATACATCAAGGTGAACCAGCTCAAAAGGAGCAGTGGTTTTGATGCTACTATGAGGAAAGCTAACTCTAGTTTGCTTAGCTGCAGGACACACTTGACATATTGTATCCTGTATACAAGTAGTCACCTCACACTTAGGGTTTATTAATCTCAACTGACTAAAGGGAAGATGTCCTAGTCTTAAATGCCAAAGTTTAGCATTGTCTACAGAGCTAGAACAGACTGTATTACAAACATGTTCCTGTTTCTTCTTCTGCAATTCTGCCACATTGTAAAGACCTGACCTCACATCACCAAGAGGAATCAAATTCCCTTTCTGACAATAAACAAAGCACTTATCATGAGTAAATCGAATTTCACACTTCAAATCTTGACACAGCTTGTGAACAGATATGAGATTATATTTGAAATTTGGCACATATAGGACATTCTGTAGAGTAATGTCAGCATTCAAATCCACAGTGCCAACATGTGTTACAGGAATTTTGCTGCCATCTGGTATGGTTATGTATGTGTTGGGTATGTCAACTGGTTTGCAAGTAGAGAATTGGGACAAATCATGACAGAAATGGTCTGATGCACCACTATCTAACAACCATTTAGAATTAGATTGTGAGAGTAAGCATATACCTGCCATCATAGCAAGGCTAGGCTGATTTCCAGAAGCTGGTTGTTGTTGCTTAGCCATCATATCCAAGAGCTGCTGATATTGTTCTGTTGTTATAGTGGGAGCAGTAACAGTTTGTTGCATACCAGATGTTTCAATATCAGATTTGGTGCCAGAAGAGAATGCAGCTACTTTGGAATCTCTGGAACCTTTGAAACCTGGTGGATAGCCATGAATCTTGAAACACCTATCCACACTGTGCCCTTGCACTTGACAATGTGTACAAAAATAACTGGAACCTGTTCTTCCATATTTGTTGGTGTTGCCAGATTGAAAACCACCATTCTGCTGTGTTCTGAAAGTTTTGTTGTTGTTGTTGTTATTCCAATGATCTCCTCCAAAACGCCTCTTTTCAGCTGCAAAAGCTAATGTTTCCAGTTGTTTGTTAGACTGAGAAACTTCTCTGTGTCTCTCTTCTTGAGCAAAAAATCTGTATGTCTCAGATACTTTGGGCAAAGCAGGCACCATCAATATATTTCCTCTAATGGTAGCAAACTGATCAGAAAGTTTCATCATAAATTGCATCACCATCTTCTCTTGTTGTCTGTCAAAGAACTTTTTAGTAACATTACAAGTACAATTGTTACAAGTGCAATATGGAAGTGGATGAGCTTCCTCAATTGCATCCCAAACTGACTTGATCTCAGTGAAAAATTCTGAAATACTCTTATCTCCTTGAACAATTTCAGCTAGCTTTTGTTCAAGAGAATAGATCTGAGCCAAAGATGCAAAGCCAAACCTCTCCTCTAAATCAGTCCAGACATCTCTAGCTGACTTCAAAAACATCACACTCTTAGCAATTTTATCATCCAGATTGCCTAAAATCAAAGAACATACCAAGTCATTGCACCTTTCCCAAGCCTTACTCTCCACTGAACCAGGATCAGGTTTAGTATAGCTTCCATCAATGAAGCCAATTTTATTCTTAGCTGAGAAAGCAAGCAGCATTGATCTCTTCCAACTGGTGAATCCTTCACCATTGAACTTGAACGTGACCAGTTGAGTGGAATTCGCATCCGAAGGATGAATATAATAGATGCTTGCAGGATCTTGATTAGGAGGAAGTGTGGAATTGCGCCTCGAAGTCTCTTCATTGGAATCAAAATCTTCAGCAGCCATTTTTCAGAAATAGTTTTGGATCAAAAACAGTAGAAGAAGAACAGAGAAATTGAGAAAATCAACACAATCTGTGAATCAGAAAAAATTTGTGGCAAAAAATTTCGAAGAAAAACAGGAAAATCTTGCGGAATTTCAGAAAAATTGAGCCAAGAATCTTTGATTCTGCTCTGATACCATGACAAAATGTGATCAAAAGAGAGAGAGTTTGTATTGATGATCAAAACTAATGAATAATTATTACAGTAATGAAGGCCTTTTATAGCTTAATACATTCTAGAAGCTACTGAAATCTGTTACAACTAACTCCTAGAAATAAGGAAGTTATACTAACTGAAAGTGCCAGCGTGGCAACTCTCATGCACTACAATGTAGTACGTACTGAACTAATGCTCAAGCTGATCAATTGTGCAACATGTATAAGCTTAACAGATATTCGATAATTTGAAAATGGATCAAATAATGTCAAATTCAAACGATTCAAGTTTTGTATTTTTCCTCGAAATAATTAGGTCAAGCTAAAATAGAGATCGTCAGCTCTATATGTGGCATGATTGAGCTTTCTTCCAGTTCTAGCTTGTTAATAGTTTCTACCGACATCAACATCAACGTGTGAAAATGAGGCTAGTAGTACTAAGATGATACAAGCTAGTCAACAAAGACCCTTAACAAGTTTGGAGGTTCTCTTGGAAATATATTAAATTATACAGACTAGGAGGTTCTCTTGCTTGGTGATGCTTTCATGTCCAAAAGAGCCTAAAAACTTAAAAGTAAGAAACGGGAATAAAAAGTTTTGACATTAACCGTTTTAGACCAATTTTTATGATTTCAGGATATGGTCTCGGAAACTCACAAATTCGAGTAAGTACATCGGGAGGTCATAAAAGATTGTTAGAAACCCATAAATTAACAATAAACACCCATTAATTGATCACATATAAGCTCGGAATCTATTGAAGATAAAGCAGTTATCCTATATGATAGAATATCGTATGTAGTAGACCTAATCAAGATGAGCCCGGCCTGGCCCGCCCGAATTTTTGCGGGGTCGGGGCAGAATTTTCAGGCCCTGTTTTCGGGCCCGGCCCGAAAATTTTATTTTTTTTAGGCGGGTTTGGGAACACAAAAATACACTTTTTAGTTATAAATTTGACTCGGTCCGAAAATGGCCCAAAAAGCCCGGTAGTTTAGGCCCGAAAATAGCAGGTTTGGGCACAAATTTTTGGCCCGGCCCGACAAGGCGGGCTAATTTTTCATGTCCAAGCCCGCCCTGGCCCGCCATTTGATCAGGTCTAGTATGTAGTAAAGTTATGTTATAAATAAGCTATATGACATAAGATATAAATCTATATTAATTAGAAAACCTTGATTCAATAAAATATCGACTAAGCCTAATAGATGGCTCTAACAGCCCAATGTACTTCTAATCTTTTCGGATCTGAAATAACTCGCAATTCTCACAAATATAAAGGCTAATATACCGTTTTGCACCAATATTGAAGATTTTAGGGGCTTGGTCATGAAAATTCACAAGATATGGGGGAATGCGTGCTGGGATCGTGTAAGGTTATTTAGAACCATTCTACAACAAAATTAGGCAAAAAGACCTCAACAAAATAACCATGAACACCACAACTTGGTCACATAAAGACTCAGACTCACAAACCATCCGAACGGGAGGCAATCTGTCCGGTCTCAGAGTTGAGAAATATTATTTTCCGTTCATAGATTCGGTCAGGTTCTTAAAACCGGATTTTGGACCAGGTCTTTTCTTAAAAAGGTATAATAAAAACTATTTAAAAAGTTAAATGTCCTCCATTAATATGTTGGAATATATTATGAGATATTTTATTTTATATTAAAAAAAAGGGCGTTAAACAATTATTTTTCTCCATATACATGTTTGTTTTTTCACCTTATTTTGTAGAAAAATAAAAAAAAAACATATTGATATAGGCGTACAACAGATCCAAACCGACACTATTCGGGTTTTGGACCGATTTTTCTGGTCCAAGCATAACCGGTCCGATCTGGGTTTGAACCTGTAAACACCCTATAATGTACTTCATACTGCTAATAGTACTGCTAACACTAGTCTAGGTCCTTTTTTTTTTGGTGCAAATGAGCCATAATAGCGGGGATGAGAATCGATCCCAGGATCACCTGGAACCGGGATGAGAACTCTAACCAACTGAGCTATCTATCACTCTCAATGTCTAGGCGAAGACAATTTATACTAGAGATTATCGTTACAAATTTACAATTCAAAATTGTATTAACGAAACATATGACGGGTTTATTCTCCATGCAAGCGTTCTCACTTCAAGTAGTTCCTTTCTTCTCTGAATAACCAACCCAGAAAACAAAAGGTCGAGTAAAACTATAGAGGTAAAAGGCGCACCACGGGGCGGTTGAGAAAGGAGAGTAAAGAAGACAGTTTTGTGCTCAAACCCCTAACATATATTTTATCAAAATCAAGTGACCGGAATGAGCTACATTTACAGAACCCATTTATAGTACATTTTTCCCTCGACAACCTTCGCTAAACTTGACTAATATTATTCATTTATACACATCTTCCTATGCTTTCCAAAATAGGGAAAATATAAAAGCTTTCCTTAATAACCTGTAATTAGGCATGAATCTAAATTAATCATTTTCGACAACGAGCCCCCCTTTCCTTTTGGTAAATGATAAACCTATTGATGATGTCTTGTATTAGTGCTACGAATAGTCACCCCATGCAAAAATTTAGTATATCCAAGAAAACTCAATTTCCCATCCGAGCTCCTAATCCAATCTCTTAAAATTGAATAAGCAGTTGGTCCAAGATTCAATTCCTGCATTTATCAGAGGATTCACACAAGAGCTGAATTTAGGAGGAAGAGAAACAAAACATGACATGACTTTGACTGACGTATTTTGAGAAAGCAATACATACCCTAGCAAGCTCCTCAACCGTGATAATCCGATTGCCTTCCTGCTCAAATTGATCAAAAGCCGTAGATGCAATCTGATCCCAACCTTCCCGACCTTCGAGTTGGTGTGTACTGATCGAAGCAGCACAAAACTCATCAAAATCCATCTTTCTGTAAGAAAGAGTTGTCATCTGTACCAGAAGCAAATCACAACGTTAGGTTTTCTCAGATGCAGTCTCGTTTCTATGGAGATCCAGTCAAATAGGGATGCAGTACCGTATTTAGGATATCAGGAACCCTGGATTCCTTCATCGCATCAGTAGCATTACTCAAAAGAGCCTGGAAGAAAAGGAAATAATCTTAAATTACAATAAAGAAAAAACGGATATTGTTGTAAGAAAAGGAAGTTTGCACAAACAACTACTATGTATGTAAACTTCTGAAGAAAAGAAGCAAGGCAACAAAAAATAACCATTCTAAAGTTCTCAAAAGATACACGGCCTTCTTTGGTAGGCTCCAAAAGCGCGAACTCTGCCTTTAAGTAAAACAATTCATCCTCTGTAAGGGCTTTTGAGAGAGCCTGCAGTTTGCACGGGGCAAAAAAGAAGAGAAAACTAGTTATACATCAGATGAAATCAGTTAAAAACAATTCTTAAAATAGGAAGATAACCACATAATTACAAGTTCAGCAGAATCCTCAGGTCAAATTAAACCTAAGTTGAGTATCTAGAACAGTTTGATGCTATAGTAAAAAAAAATGATAATACTGTGAGCATAACCAAATTAGAATATCAGAGCATGTACAAGTTCATGCATGCCGTCAAACTTCAACCAAATAAGAGCGTTCCAGATATTCAATGCATGGTACAAGGTTCTCCTGTTCTGATGTATGGCTGTTGTACAGACTATAGAATGACCATATCTAGATTTGGGGATAAAATGAATAAATGAATAACAAAAAATTACAGCCCCAACAAAAATACTAAAGTTAATGGAGGATCATCACGTCGAGGGCTTCCCAAAAGCCCAACACAATCCAAATTGGATACATAAGCACTTAGACAAGAGAGAATTCATTTAGCTCCTCCACTCCAGTCCCCACCCAATAAACACCAATAGGTAAAAAAACACTCGACACATTATACACGACAAATGTAAAAAAATTGAAGTTGGAAAAGCCAGCAAAGCCAGTGAACTTCCGAACAAGAAACTCCGTAAATTGATTGGCGTTGTTTTAGAAAGTGACGAGACAAATCAATCAGCTCGAAAAGGTAATATGGTTGGCATAAAAATAAATAAATAATAGTAATACTTGGCGTGCAAGTTAGGAAGATTAAAAAAAAAAAAAGAATAATAATAAATACAGTACTGAAAAATACAGAGTACAAGAAAAAGATGATATTTTGAAATATACATTGAAATGAATCTAACAACACCCTACATGGCTAAATTTTTCCTTATAAATTAATTACATACAATTATCAAAGAGAAGTTTGTGTTATAGTGCAAAAAGTCAAACTATTGCGAGTAAAAAAGAACGGAGAAAGTATATAATACGAGTAGTCAAAACTCAAAGTATACTAAGCAATCCAAGTTATTCAATAATAATACTAGACCTTGGGAAAGAGTCAAGAACCACAGTCCACAATCAGACCTAACGTCAAAGCAGCAAGATTGACAGACCAATTCAATGTGCAGAACAATACCTTCAATGCGGCCCTTTTAAAAGGAGTTGCATGGAGGTACGACTTCCCCAATTTGTAGATCAATATATCTAAAGGAATAGGAAGGTTTTCGTCCCGCAACCAGGGATGAGCTGCACAACACAATAGCGTTTCCTTAAGCAAATGTTACATGAAGTACGCATAAGCCTCTTATTTGACCAAATTAGGTAAAATCAAAGCTCAAATCAAAATACCAGATTAAAACATAGGGTACAGTACACCAGCTCAGAACCTTGAATTGCCAAAGAACATAATGAGAAAACACTTACTCAAAGCTTGGGCAGCAGTCATCCTCTTCCTGTAGTCCTTGTTAAGCATTCTTTTAACAAAATCCTTAGCTTCAGGAGACACAGAAGGCCAAGGCAAATCATCAAAATTGGGCTCCGCTCTTAACACTGCACGAAAAATCCCTGATTCTGTCCGTGCCCAGAAAGGCCTGCTTCCACATAATAATATATATGTGATAACACCAATGCTCCATATATCTCCTTCTAGGCTATATGATCTATGGAGGACTTCAGGTGCAACATAGTAAGCACTCCCCACAATATCATTTAGTCTTTCATCTGCATTAATAACAAAGATGATCTATAAGAATGGAAAAGGTAAAGGAAAATGAAAAGGAAAACTCGAGAACTGAAGAGGACCTGAATAAATTCATCCCCGATCTGACTCCAAGTAAATAAAATTTAAACACGGATAACATATACATGCATATCTCTATGAGTATGTGAATCTGTGCCTCGGTCTCTCAAGTAATTAGGCTGTCCCCTCCCAATTTTAAGGTTGGGTGCTACCCTAACTTAGCCGAGGGCTGTTAACAAGAAAAGAGAAATTATGGCGAAAAAAGGGATTTATTACACTAACAACTTGAAAGTGCACAAAGCTGGATATAACATCTAGAAATGATCCAAACATCGGAAATTCCCCTTTGGTCCTTCTACACAGCTCAAGGGGGTAAAGAACGGTTGTTGCGTATCTCCTCCACCCCAAAATAACAAATTTTATAATATCAGCCCTATAGAATTTTTTTATTTCATAACTACGTTCCCTATGTCAGTGACTCAGTGTAATCAGTAATTGATACAATAGCAAAAGGGAAACTTTAGGCAAGTGATATTCACTTTTCTGAATTCCAGGGCTCCTTAAAAGCCCTTAATTAATTATGGTCGACTATCAACAATTATGAAGGATATAGAAGGAAAGGGAAAAAAAACAATAACAAATAAATGTAGAAATATAGCAAAAAGTTACTAATGCCAAAGTCCAACAAGAAGCAAACATAACAAAGCATAGAAAGTAGGTATAGAATATAGAGTTGCATTTCTGGAGGGAAACTATCCTAGTTGAATTGAAATTTTTAGGACTCCACCCTCCAACATGCACCAAAAAAAAAAAGCTGGCCAACCAGAATATCCCCCCAGGCTTATCAGTAACTGAGTAGCAACCCCAGTCAAAAAGCTCCAGTACACATGTGATCCAGGGCAAAGAGCATTCTCGTCTAACAGACGAAATGGATGAATTGACTAATGAAGATCCAGAAAAAGCATCATCACTAGTAGATAAACTGTGCTAAGTGATTCAGAGGTCCTTGGTAACCCTTATTCATTTGCAAATTCATATTTGAAGGATCCTTAATCCTCACATTGCATACAATCATGAGAAACTGCATACTCAGTAATATATCTAAAGAAATGACGATAGACACTTCGGAGAGCAATAGCCAAAGAATAAGTGTAGTACATATAGATGAATGGTTTGAAGATTTGAACAATCATGGTAAGTCAATCATTCTCCCTAAGGAAGATAAGCAAAGAGCCGAAAACAAGCAGGAGTTGTTTTGTTAACATATCACAAGAGCAACATGGAGATCTTCAACCCTAATGGAATTTCATGATAGTTACCTGGCCTAATAAAGTCTGAGAGGCCAAAATCAATTAGCTTCATGTGTGCATCTTCACTTCTAGACGTAAACAGGAAGTTCTGAGTAGGAAGTAAATTGGTTATTTGAGTTGTGTTAGGCGAATAGAGATCAAGCATCAACAAGTAAGCAAGTTCAGATAGTAACCTCAGGTTTCAGATCACGATGCACAACACCCTGGAGATGACAGAATGATACAACGTTTAGAATCTGTTTAATAATGACCTTCGCGTCTTCCTCAGGGTACCTTCCACCTCTGCAAAAAAAATTAATTCCCTTTACTATCAAGCAATCTAAGAATGTCAACGACAAAAAATTTAAGATTGACAAGAGTAAATGTTACCTGGACAATATTCGGTCAAGCAATTCCCCACCTTCACATAATCTGACACAAAAGTAAAATCCAACACTTCAGCCCCAACGTAAACATCACGATGCAATGCTAAACTCTTAGTTCTCAAATTCACTATAGCCCCCACCCCATTTATTACACAAATGATAAATTTCAGAATAACAAAAATAGAATTTGACAATTTAAAAATTCTGCAATAAAGCCACTACAAAGTCAAACAGAAACATTTTCAAATAATCTGATAATTTCAGCAATTTTCTCCAATTAGGCCATGGCGTTGAGTTATACTTTCCTCCATAACCCAGATCCAGCAGATGTGTGGTGACAATTAGCAGAAAAATAGTCTTTCATCATGCATAAAATGGAATACATAGAGATATCTAGCTCAAGAGAAAAGACATACTCCATGACAATGTATACATTGTTTGAGTCCTCGCATGCATCATAAAATTTGACCAGATGCTTATGCCCTGAGAGGGCTTTAAGGATCTTAACTTCCCTGCGAACATCTTCAATTGATATCGCTGTCGTCATCTGATCAATAAATAACAAAAATCATAAGAAATCGCCATAGAGGGGTGACCGCAGAAGTATCAAAAAATAAAAAATAAAAGACACCAGAAGTGGATGAAAGATATATACAGAAGTTATTGTCTTTACACAAACTCAATAGAACTAATAATATCATAAATAATCCGAGAAAAATAAGCACCGCAGAGGTTTACAGGGATGAAGAATATATAAACTTCTTGCGAAGTTACCAAAATACTAGAAAAAACAGTTAAGGAAATAGAAATTGTATGAAAACCCGTGCAAATTACATAATCAGCGAGACTGCTCCATCAAACTAGCTAACCTCTAAACCAACACCATATACTCATCAACAGAAATCCGGCATAGTACCATATTCAAGGCTTCAAAAAGTGGAGCAACATCCACTAAGATGAAAAGGCAGATAGCAACACACACCTCACACGCAAAAGGCAAAACTGTTTTTAAAGCCTCGAAAGCACCCTAATAAAATTAACAAAATTATAAATTTTTCATAGACACACTTTTCATCCCACGGGGACTTCTTTTCTTCATTCCTGATGTCTTAAGTTCTTAACCATGACAAAATTAATTATTTTATTTAATATTTACTATAAGTGCTTATTTTTTAATATGGTTACTAACGTTAAGAAGCTCAAGGCAATGAATAAGAGTTTGTTAAATTTATTATCCATTGATTTAAATATTTCATACCATACAGAACCTTTAACCAAATTTTTCTAGCAGTGATGGATTAGGAAGGTTGTGTCTGCGTAGTGTTGCCTGTAAAACCGCAACAAAGCTATTCTAATCTCGGTTACTCTTACAACAGTTACGAGACTTGTTCTTTTAAACCCTTGCGAAAAAAAGCTAAAGGCAATTGACTAGTCTATGACTTCACAACAGCTAGTAACTAAAGAATAGTTTATTTGAAGCAATTGTTTCTCACCACCGTAGTCATGCTTAGAAATAAAAGCCCACTTGAGGGTCTTCAACTTTGTAAATGTGGGTAAAATTCTTACTAATTCAGGCGATCAATTGTGCGTGCTTTAAAGTAGAAAATAACAAATAATGTTGCCAAACCAATTACTACTCAACACTTTTTGGAGAGAAGCACGGATTACCAAAGATAAAGGCTTCATAAATTTATATAATTTTGGTACAAAATAAAGAACCAAAAGAACTTTCTATCTGAGCAATATCTTAATAAGGAACTACATCTCCGTCAAATATTGCTACTGTTATACAACATTAGGACTTTCGTAGACTCTATCTCAATGATATTCAACCAAGGTTATTGGTGTGGTTGAACTTATTTTCAGCTTATGATTTACGGCCTTGTTATACAACCACTCATTTAATATATTAAAAAGCCGTGCCTTCTACCATTTTGATACCTTTAACATACATTCATGCGTTCATACGATGCAGAAACAATAAATCAAAGTTCGAGTAGCAAATTACCTAACTCAAATTTTTGCTTTGGGATAAGGCGTATAAATAATCATCTAATCACATTTATTACAATACTAAAGTCTAAACTGTTTTCCACCTGAACAGATTAAAGTTCTTAATTACAATCTTAGGTAATCTATATAAATGTGAATCGAAGATAATCTATATAAATGTGAATCGAAGATACGAAAAAAGGCCTCGGAGTTGAAGTTACTCAACCTCGCCCGGGCATAGAACCTCATCGTCAACATTCAACATACACTACGTATTTAGATAAAATAAGTCCCCTCTTATTGCTCCTCTATAGGTTCCCTACCTCACCGGATCTCCGTTCTTTTCTAGTACTTTTCTACCAAAAGTATAAAAAGGCTCAAGGCGCAACAAGGTGATTTGGAGTTCCTTAGACGCGCCTCATTGAAGTGAGGCGCCGTAATAAAAAGTGAAAAAATGGTGTTTGCCTTGGTAGGTGCGCCTTTTTGCTCCTCAAAATGCGCCTTGGTGCGCCTTTTGCGCCAGGTGCGCCTTTTGCGCCTCATCGAAATCGCCTCGCCTAGACAATAAAAGGCGTTGGCTCCAATCGCCTTGCGCCTCAGAGCCTAGGCGCGCCTTTTTATACACTTTACAAAAATAATCTTAACAACTTTAGTACTGTTTTTGCTTTAATAATACTTCTGCAAATGTTTTTTAGGTTGGTCTCTTGGAAAATCCTAAAAATAGCAAACATATTGTGATTGTTAAGAGAACTTTAATGAGAAGATCGTTAAACACATGAGTTTATCAAATCCCATGTTATCTTCATTGATTCTATCAAAACTTCATGAGATGCCTTGATAAAATACCTCCTAATGTGCATCCAAAAGACCAGGATATTGCTAACATTAGTATCTTCCAGATAAAAAACACACCTACTGAAATTCATCCTTCTTTCTTCGTTTTTTTTAGGCATCCAACTATACAAAATGTTCTTAAGGCAGGGAGGGATTGTATCAACAATTCTTTTGTTTCCATGTACATAAATGAAACTGAAGTAGACGTTTTCTGGAGGCTGTAGCCATGGAAGAGATTTCTCCAAACAAGTTTTTTCTCTAGAAACTTTATTACACAATCTTTTCACTTCAAAGATCATCCCTAAACATGGTCCCAAACTCCCGGTTCAGCTAAACTAATTGAAGGGGGAGGGGGGGAAAGGGAATCAAATTAGTTGGTACCTAAACATGGTCCTAATTCAGCTAAAAAGTTGGATGTAACATTTGCTGATGTTCATGACTTCTGAGGGGGCTACAAGAGATAATTATTGGTGGACAGCCTATTTTATATAGAATTAACACAAGGGTGGAATAATCTTACATCACAGAATAACCTAGCAAGATAGTCCCAGAGGCAGTACACAAGTGCCTCTATGATTGGAGTAGAACCTAGTTAGAGTTTCACCTCAATATCTGAAGAAAAAAAGAAAAAGAAATGCAACGAATATCTCATTCTCATGTCCCCACATAAGGCAATAAGGCATTGTAAATACAAGATAGAAGATCCTAAAATAGAAAGGAAATTCTAGATAAGCTCAATTATAACCTTAACAATGAAATCACTTTCTGAAAGCACGATAATAATCTAGAACCTTGTTGGTTGAGATCCAGATATGGTATGGAAGTACAGCCTCCACACGTTGAACTGAAAACGAGGGGAACCTAAGTGCCTAAGAATGCATGTTTTCTCCCTCAAAATAAAATCAAAATTATCTCTTTCATGGACAATATCCAGAGATACTGGGCATTTGTACATACTTACCCTGTTTTCCATAGTATACTACATATACATCTTTGTATAGCATGATGTGTAAGAAGGAATAAGCCAAACGCTGGCAAAGCCTTCCCTTTGCCCGCCCAGAGCCAGATTGCGGTGCTTTATGGACATTTAATCTCCTATAGCAAGCTGTCAAATCAAATTATCCTAGACATACTGAACAGCAGAACCACTAACTACACTAACTAACATAAAAATAACATCGCCTTAGTTTGAAAGAGAAGGGATGACTGACGATAATCCCAATTAATGACTGCATCAAACATTCCACTTAATATAATGACTTATCTTATGACTGCTTCAAATAAAACTATAGTATGATACTTTTGGAAATAAATAACAAACCAAATTATGCATAAATCATACTAATAGTTAGTAACTTCATTACAGATTCTTAAGATCAACTAAACAAGTCATTACCAATTTCACACTAATCGTCAACAATATCATGTTCTAACATATGAAACTCTCTATATGAAGGATTCAAAGTTAAAGAGTTGTCGTTGGATTCAAGTAAGAAATAGTTTGTTGAGCCAATTATATCCCCAAAAAACAATATAATGACCCTATTGAGCACATCTCAATTGGTCTGTCACTTAACTTCAAAAGCAAATAAGAAATTTGAAGGATAAACCTAATCATACACTTTTTTTCATTTAACAATTAGAGACACCTGTATAGTTCTAATTGAAAGCTAAAAAACTAAATACTATAAATCTTTGGGCAGGCATACAAAAACTGGTTTCAGTCACATTTAATCAATACCCATGACCCATGAAGCATAACCCCCCTATTTCAGAAATACTTTAACAAAAAATATGAATTCTCTCAAACTTGTTAGCTTCGACCATCATTTTCCATCACTATGTCATAGTAAAAACATAATTCTAGTAATGAAAATTTGAAATTGAAGTAAATATCAACAGTTTACCAACAATTCAAACGTGACCAATTATTTTGGACAGATAATAGTACAAATGAAGGAGCATATAGATGATCACTGATAAGAACCACCCAACAAAGTCCAAAAAGAAGCTCCAGTAAAAGCCAGCAACATCACCATCATATTAGCTCCTTGTAGAATTTTCAAATTTTAACTAATACTACCACAAGTTAAAAATTAAGCACATTTATCAAACATACACAAAACCATAAAATTATTCACATTGCTATTTAGTACTATCAACGTCTTTCTCCAATATTTCTCCACATTTCAATTCTATGATCATCAACCAGTAAAATTCCAATTCAAGTGATTGAAAGTTCGAAACCAGCAGAATTACACAAAAAACACTGCTAATAATCAAATTTAAAAATTAAATAATAAATCACCTTCGCCTTGGAAATGATCTTTACAGCAACAGCTTGATCCTTAAGCTCTCCTTTTTTCCCCTTTGCAGAACAAGTATGACCAAAATGCCCTCTCCCAACCTCCTTCCCCAATTCATACTTCGCCCCAAAATTCTTGGCATACCCAAAACTCTTATCCAACAGTTGCCCTCCTTCGTTTCCCCCACCGTCCTCCGGTATCGTCCCCTCTTTCGGCTTTGCATTCCCAAGCCGCTTTGCTAAAGACGCTTTTATATGCTTCGCCGGGGACGGAGGCGGAAACGGCCTCCGGAAAAACCTCCTCGGCGTAGACCTCGCCGGAGAAGGAGACGGCGCAACTCCGGATGGATACGGGCTAGGCCACGGAGATGATCTCGCCGGAGTATTCCTCACTGATGGAATATTCGCAACTTCCGATGCCGGAAGTGGCGACTGAGGATGAACACTTACGCCACCATCCGCGGCGGAAGAAGGAGCTACTATAGTTGTCACAACGTCGCCATCATCGCCGGCGACGGCTTTACCGTAACACTGCCCCATTCAAAGGAGTACAATTTCCTCTCTCCTAATTCCGCCAACAAAAAAAACCTAGTCAAAGTGAAGTAAACATCAGACAGTTGGGGGTTGAGGTAGGGTTTTAAATTTTACTTTCTTTTCAAAAATAAAATTGATCAAACATTTAAAACAGATCTATAGAGTGGAAATCAGAAATCGGAAAATCTCACCGGCGAAGAGATCTACGGCGAAATTATCGTATGCGGGCGAGACTACGGGGAGCAGGGATCATGGTAAAATGTGGAAATGAATCAAGGAACGTTGAATTAAAAAAGAAGAGGAGGAAATCAGAGGAGAGAGAAACGGGGGAATCAAAGAGGGATCTACTCCATGATCACAGCAATCTGAATTGATTTCTCCACTTTCTCTCTCTACAAAAATTAAACCAGGTTTGATTGATGATGATGATGCTTCTTGCTGGGAGTTGGTTTGGTTGCTTCACTCACTCTAGTTTTTCTTCTTTCTCTCTCTAAAACAAAAGCTGTTATGAATTTTGTCTTTTTCAACTTTTATTTAAATTTTTTAACGCCAGCGGGGAAAAGGGAAAAAAGAAAATAAAAAAGGAGTAGAAGTGGTGTGATTGGGTGTGATTGGGTGCAGGGGTAGGATGCTGAAACTGGATTAATTAAGGGTGTGGAGATTTGGGAATGGGGTGATTTGGACAGGTGGCGGTTAAGGAAATGAGGGTGCAGGGTAAAAGAGTGGAGAAGAGGTGTAGGGGAATGGGGTTAGTGAGAAATGAGAATGAAGAAGGTAAATGGTGACGCGAATAAGCGCATGCATCGAAGGTTCGAAAAGAAGGGAAGAGTGGGCTAGCTGCTTCCCGGTGTTCAGTTATACTGTGTGTGTCAGGAATACCTTGTTTATTCACTAGACATGGCTTTTTCTTTTCAGTTTTGTCTTTCGAATTTTTTTCAGAAGAGGTTGCTCCCCTCTTCGGTAACTGGATAATTTAATTACCCAAATAAATTTGGTTCAAGTTTTAAAAGTTAATACTTCCTCCGTTTCGGAAATATCGCATAGGGCTGTCAATTTTCAACCCGAACCGTTGAACCCGCTGGGTTAATCCGTATCGTTAAGAACCCGAACCGTTAATAACCCGTTAATTGGAACCCGAAACTAAACCGAACCGATAATATTCAACCCGAACCCGAACCGTCTCGAAAACATTAACCCGATTAAGACCCGATACCGGATAACAAACCGCCACGCGTCAACCCGAACCGTTCCTACCCGAACCGAATGGACCCGAAAACCGTTAATGACCCGATTTATTTCAACCCGAACCGTTTCGACCCGGGAAAAACCCGTTCACAACCCGAACTGTTTCAACCCGAACCGTTTACAACCCGAACTGTTTCAACCCGAACCGTTTACAACCCGAACCGTTTACAACCCGTAACTCGTTTACTACCCGTTTAATTCAAACCGTTTATAACCCGCCTCGAAAATAAGTTTTAACTTAAAATGTTTTCCGCCATACCAAACAGAGCCGAAATGCTAAGATATCAAATGAATTAAACGAATTCATCAGCCAATTACTACGTATTATGAAGTCCTAATTACGAGTTATGTCACCAACTTGCAAGCTCTTTATTGTGTTGCTGCACTTGGAATGAATATTTATGTCTTAATTCCTAATGCGAGATAATTATATTAATAAAAACAACTAAATTAAAAATCAAGAAAAAAATAAAATTATGATGATTGGAATTAAAATATTACAGTTTACAAATTTCTTTTACGTGTTATAAATAAAATTATTAGATTTTGTTTCTTTTACGTGTTATAATAAAATTATTAGATTTTGTTTGCACGGTTGTTAATCAAACGAGTAACTGAACATATATTTCCAATAGGATATATTACTGTATGTTAGGGATGTTAACAAGCCAAACCAACACCAAACATGCTAAGGCACGGCTTGGCTCGAAACTAGTGGATGTCAAGCACAACAAGCCTCCAATATTTGGACTCGACTTGAGTCCAAGCTGGGCTTGAGTCCCGGCTCAAAACTTAGTTTGAAAAAATTGGGCTTAGGCTCAAGTCAAAAACTAAAGCTACCCACCATATGCTTTTATAATTTGGTTTCTCTCTTAGCATTGATATGTTTTCAATGTGGGACTCCATGTTTTGTTTAAGTCATCCTACATACTTCGTATGTTTTTATAAATTGGTTTCCCTCTTAGCATTGGCTAAAATTTCGATGTGGGACTCCATGTTTGTTTAAGAGAAAAATTCACCCTACATATTCTTATATAACTTGGTTTCACTCTTAACTTCACTGAAGTTACAATGTGGGACTTCATGTTCATTTAAAAATTTTCAAACAATGAAAGGAAATATTATTATAACAACAAGACTCTAAGTGCATTTAAATAATAAATTATTAATTAGTTTAATTCAAGAATAATCAAATATTTTAAAATATACTTCATTCCTTTTGTGAAGAAAATAGAGTACAAGGGTTTTTTTCCAACCAATGTGGTACAAAATCAAACTCTAAGATGAGGGGAGGAGGAGTAGCTATTTATAAAGAAAATAAGATTGGTGCTTGTTTTCTTAACCAATGTGGGACTTTAGTGTATAGTGGAGTATTATTTAAGGCCCAAGTTGGATTACAAACCGAATCAATACCCCTCCGAGCCAAGCTTTGACCAAGCCAAATCCGAATAGTTTGTGAGCCGTACTGGCTCGTTAGCACCCCTAACTGTATAGTTATAGTCTTGTACAATTAAATAGATGTAAACGGATCTATAGTCTCATAAAGTTATTTATATATTCACATAGTTATATAATTACTGTCATACATAGTTATATACTTGTAAACTTATAATCTCATAAATATATAGAATTAATTAGATAGTTCTAAACTAATAATCTCACAAAGTTATATACTTATATAATTACACTATATCGTTACAGATTTATATCCTTACATAGTTATAGTTCTGTGGACTTTTAGTTCAAAATAATTATAATCATCAATTCATCAGTTATTAGCTTATTAGAGTAATAAAATATAGAATGTTATATTCCTTAATTCTTGACAATGTTATAAAAGTATAAAACTCATGAATTTGTATTGTTTTATTAGTCTTGCACTCTTTTATTGACTCGTATTCAACTGACTAATCGTCTAATCGATCATTAAACTATATTGATCTAATTCAATACCAGCTTATAAGCTTATAACCCAAGAACTAATAAAAAAAAGGTATGTTGTTTTAATTGAATCGACTTAATTCATTAACAATTGAACTTGTTTTCTCGTTCCGTTGTTGAACATGTTAAGCTCGTTGCTATTTAAACCAATATGAATGTATGACAAACTTGTATTTACAAAATTTACAAATTCATTACGTATTAATTCATCATTGTCCGTTATTAATTACTACGTTATTAGTATTTAGTTCATCAATACATGTTTCATAATACTCTGACATGGTAGGGGAGGGCATAGATGATTTTGTTTCCATTTGAATAATATGATTGGTAAATACTACAGGACATAATAAAAGACATCGACCGACTTTTCTTAATTAAGTTTATGAAATTAATTGGATAGTGAACATTACTACATTAGTTGTTCGTCAAAAAAGAAAATAACATTAGTTATAAATCACGTAATCAAATTGTATGGGCTCTTTTACATTTTCACTTTGCTTCAATAATGTAGTTATTATAATATAAGCGCATTGAAAATTGTGATTTTAATAATAACCCGACATTTTTTGTAATTTGTATCCGAATTGATCTGACTAAACACGAACCCGGCCCGATATAAACCCGACCCGATATGAACCCGACCCGGTATGAACCCGACCCGATTACAATCCAGCTAAACCCGTTAACGAACCGAACCGAATTGACCCAACCCGACTATAATCCGACCCGATCTGACCCGATCCGATATGAACCCGACCGATATGAACCCGACCCGATTATAACACGAACCGATATGAAACCGACTTAACCCGTTTTTGACCCGACCAAATATGACCCGACCCGATATGAAACTGACCCGGCATGAAACCGACCCGATATGAACCCGACCCGGTATGAACCCGACCCGATATGAACCCGCACTACATAACCCGAACCCGAACCGAACCGTTTGATTTTCAACCCGACCCGAACCGAACCGATAGCAAATAAACCGGTTTCAACCCGAACCGATGAACCCGAACCGAAACCGAACCGATGACCCGATTTGACACCCCACCATTTCTTTTTTAACTATTCACACTACGACTTTGACCGTTTTTTGTGATTCATACGTAAGGAAATTTTAGTCATGTGGGGTCTTGTTATATTCATATCAATATATATTTTCTAAATATTATTTTTTTATAATTTTTACTTGTATACGATTTGATATATTAAGAGTCAAAGTAATGGTTAAATGAGAAAAAGTCAACCATGGTACGATATTTCCGGAACGGAGGAAGTATAAGTTTCACTCAGGTCATGTCAGTTTATTTTTTCAAGTATACTCTCTTGAAATCATGTATGATTAGGTCATACTCCCTCCGTATTTATTTAAGAGATATACTTGCATTTTTCGGCCGTATTTATTTAAGAGATATATTTGCCATTTTTAGTAACTTATCAACCCACCATTGTAATCCCCCGTAAATTTATAAATTTTATTAATATATTTTAACGTATATTATTTATATTTAAATAGAATTTATGAATTTTAGTAATAAATATTTAATTAACGTATATTAATTTTATTTCAAGTACGTTCTAAATATTTAACGATTTTTGAACTTTATTATATTTATATATTTAATGTATATTTAATTTTATTTAAATATATTCTAAATGTTTTAACATTTGTACAATCAAGAGTAATTTTAGAATTTTACGTTGAAAAGAATTCGAATTGCGGAAACCGATTGAATTTAGAAAACCATCCTAATCGGTTTTCGATTCAAGTCCTAAAACTAAATTCTAATCCTAGCCCAAGTTGACAAAGCCCAAAGTAATTAAACCCAAAACTTTTTCCTCCTCCTTGCCTTTCACGTAAAACTCAAAGCCAAACCCTCCCCTTGCAAACTCACGTGAAGCTTTCTCAAACTCTCCTCCTTCTCTCCGACGTTGCTACCCTAGCTGCTGTTGCTCAGCCCCGCCGCCACCAGCCACCGACGATCCATACCGCCGGTAACTCCTTCATTCTCTTCTTCTCCTTCCCCCTCTTCTCTTTTCGTCTTGCCCTAACCGTTTTGCTCTCCTCCTTAATTTGATGTCTTCGCACGCAGTCACAGCAGCGCCGCGAGTCTTTCCTCGCCGCCAGCCCAGCCGTCGCGAAAGCTCCACCATCGCGCCGCACGGTAGAATTCTCCTCCTCCTCCTTTCTTCCCCTTCGTTTTTATTTTTCTCTTACTTTCGTGGATGATCTTTGCTCATCAGCGCAGCCACGACCACCGCACCACCGTGCGCCGCCGACCTTGCTCAGCCGTCGCCGTCGTGACTGTCCGGCCGCCCAAAACCCTCCTCTTTTCTTGGTTATTTCTTGAACTCTAAGCAATTGAATTAAATTTTCTAATTTAAATGTTATTAATTTAAGTGATATTTTAATTAAATTGAATTTATGAATTTATGATTTAATTAGAATTTCAGAATTTTATATTATGTTTAAATAATATATTTAATTTTCAGATTATATAAATACATTGAAATATTAATTTTGATTATTGAAAGTATGAATTTCAAGGTTTTAATAGTTGTAAATCGTGGTAGGACGATTGTGGGTTATTAAATTTATTGTTTCGACGTTCTAAGAACGTAGATTGGCCTTGGTGAAATGTTTAAATGAGTTATATTGCCGAAAATTTAAAGTACGATGTTTGCGAAAAGTTTTCAACAAATTTCAACCACTAATTCAATAATTATGATGCTAGGAAATCAAATATTCAAGTTTTGATATTGGGGAACGTTCTAAGTATGTTAAGGATGCATTTAGAATGCTTTATTATAGTTGTGAATGATTAGAAGTTGATTGGGATTCCTTGTTGGTTGTTTTTAGGCGGAGAATTCTTTGTAGGCGATTTTTGAATTCGTTAAAGTGGCCTATCAGTTTGTTTACACAAGGTACGTACATACCTGTGTGCTTGAAATGCGTGTGATTTGTTGAAACCATGTTGAAATTGTTGATGAACTTAGTTATGTTGAAAGTGCATGTTTAATATTGTTGGATGGACATGTTGATCACATATATTTCGTTATGATAATTATAACATGTTAGTATGGATTATTGATGCAAGCATGTCAATTGGGAACTTTATTTTATATACATTGATTCAGATCGATTAATCGTTGTTCCCTTTTAGTTTTTCACTACTTTATGAGGGCCGAGGACCTTGTTTAGTAAGTTGGAACCTTATACCCATATAGAGGGTTGATCAGTGTTAAAGGAAAGGTTGAATTAATTGGAATAAGTCTTGATTGACATCTCTGTGATCACTTACTTAATTCCAAGATAAAAACAGTCGTGAATAAATGTTGTTTGTATGCCATATGTGATTGTTGAGTCACAACATAGTTTAGTTTATAAATCATGTAAAGTGAAACTGAGTAGCAATAGCTTTAGACTGTGCACGTCTAAAGTGACGGACAATCAGGAGTTGGGGTCATGGGTAGCCTATGGCTTTTTCTGGGGCCGGATTGATCACCGGTTCTATTTTTATTTAAAAGTCCCTCGATATCGCAGGTCATTGGGGTTTACGGAGTCGCGCCCGTACCTCGTCTTCCTTAGTGAAGAAGAAGAAGTTTCTAGTAGACAACTCAGTCCATTGACTATTTCAAATAAAATAAGGTTAATGAACCAAAGGTCTAGTTCAGTCAAACATAGTCTACAAGTCAATATATCTTGATTATCCTTGCTTATGTTTTATTTAGTACCATGTTAGGGTAGTTCGTTTAATAGAACCATGTTAGGATTACTATTGATTTAGTATGTAGTACTCAGCTTTGCTGATTACGTGCTTTTGCTTGTGCATGTTGATCATGGCTATGCCTTATTGATCCTGTGATGACCCAATCTTTGGTAAGCAGTCTCTAAGGATCAATAAGCATTGTCCATCTGCAGGTTTGAAGATGATGCATCATTGGGGATCGGGATTAGAGAGCTTGTAGTTAGATTTGCTTTTTTTAAGTGATTTGGTTTGTTAACTTAAATTTGAAATTTGTCGTACTATTCGTATTTCCTTATTTCAGTTAAATGGGTTTTGGACCGAATATGTAATAAGATTAATTATGAACCTACAAATTAGTTTTATGTTTTCCGCTGCAAAATTCTGAATAAGCCGTTACGTTTTCACACGGGCGATAATGCCTTGATAATTCTCTACGTTTTATATTAAAATGTTGTTTTAGAAAAGAGAGAATTGTCGGGGTGTTACAACCATCTAATTAAAAAATACATCTAATTTACCCTATGACCCACTATTCTATTAAACAAATAATTTCATAAACCCACTACACCTCCCACCCCACCAAAATTACATGGTCCCCACTTATTTACTTATTAAAATATCTACCCAACCCCACTTCCTTCATTATTTTATTTCATTCAATTTTTTTTCTTAATACCCGTGCCCGACCAAGTGTATCTCTTAAATAAATACGGAGGGAGTACCGTCAAATGAGTTAAGACTTTGTGAGTCTGTTTTATTCGACTTTTATTTTGTCTAAACCTTTGTTATTTGAACATATCGATCTCATCTTATCTAAATAAGTTATATTATCTTATCTAAAATAAGTTTAAATAAGTTGAACAAAATCATGTATAAGTTCAGATAAGTAAAAATCAGGTAAATCAAACAGATCCATTGTCCCTTCCCTTTAATCAGTGGAACAAGTCGAGTTAGCTTGTTTCTCTAAAAGAAGAAAGAACGACTTATAAAGTCCCTCAATCTAAGTCTATCCAAAAGCTTTCAGATCCCTCATTCATTCTTCTGATACCTTTCTTTAGAGAGTCAACACAGAAAGAAAAGGAAACTACAGAGTATCAACTAAATGAAAGATTTGCTTTGTTGTACTACCTTAACTCAATTCCAAGTAGACCTGGTTATTGGACAGGGTAGTTCAATGGATATAGGGTTAGGGTCAAGTTAATATGGTTTTTATTGGGCATGACTCTTATTGGACAGGGCCTTTATTGGACAGGGTCATTATAGGGTCAAACTTATACTACAATTATTTTGAAAATTAAAATAGTAATGATACAAAAAATTACGCGTATAGCTTCGTATTTACTTGTACTTGCACATGGCTCTTTCATTTTTCATTTTTCATTGCTCGTTTATTGACCCGCCCATTAATGACCCGCTATTGACCCGCGACCCGCTTTTGACCCGCCCATTATCGACCCGCTAAAAATGACCCTTTCAATACCCGACCCTCTTTTGACCCGCACCGACCCTGACCCGCCCCGCCCGATAACCGGATCTAATTCCAAGTATCCTACACCTTAGATGCAAATTGAGTTTATATGATCTATGAGTAACTATATTTTAGCTATTGTAACGTGTATAACGTAATGTATTCGTATAAAAGTATACCGATGAGGCGATGATATATTGAAATTTAGTGATTTACCAATGATAAACCCTTTAGTAAAGAAATTACCAATAAGGAAATAGTTTTGAAATTCAAACAGTAATACCGATGGTATATTAATTTGAATTTAGTGATTTGCCAAATACTTTTGCTTTCTTTCTTCCATGATTCATTCATAGTCAATTATCCCGCACCGCACTCTACTCGGCTATGTTTAATTAGTTGAGCGTCTCTTGTCAACAAAGGCAATAAATCTATACCTAGTAGTATTTAAAAAGCAAAATCACATTTGATTAGATGATACGTGTCAACGTATTTTATTAGATGACACGTGTCGTCCATTCTTTCCTCCATCAATTTCGTTTTTTTTTTTTGTGTTGTTTGATATATTACACAACTCCAATTGCCTCTTTAACTTCATCTTTCTAATACAACATCAATTCACCAATCTATTCATTCAACATGTTCCACTTCATCTTAATTCCCGGTTAACACCCAATATTAATACACTATTTAATTTATGCATTATTTCAACTTTCAAATTTTTCCTCTATATAAATCATATATTCTCTTTAAAATCACAAGATCAACAAAATTAGAACTTAAAAAAATAGATTAAATAATCACTATACAACCTCACGTTCTTTGAACGGGCTCAAAAGCTAGTTATATATTAAAGGAAATTACCAAAGCGATTGAGGTTAATTACAGATAATTATCAAAATGCGTAATTGTTAGGCATTTCACTAGTGTGATGATATATGCAGTTCTTAGGTCCGTAAATAAGCATTTATGGAGAAATACCTTTTCTAAATTGGAATTAACTTATAAATACATGTCAAAATCACGTGTTTGATTGACATAATTAGGGGTGCAAATGAGCCGAGCCGGTCAATAAACTACTCGAGTTCGGGCTCGTTTAAAGCTCGTTCATGTTCGTTCATTTATTAAACGAGCCGAGCTTGAACAACTTTTGAAGCTCGCTTAATAAACGAGCTTGAACATGAACATAGGTATGCTCGTTCATTTAAGTTCATGAACAACTGGTTCATTTATGTTCATGAACAACTCGTTCATTTATGTTCGTGAACAACTCGTCTAGTTATGTTATGTATCATATTTTACCATATATACGTTTTTTAAATATAAATATAAATCATGGTTTTGACTTTTGAAATCTATAATAGAATAAAAATATTTTGAAATAAAATTTTAATTGCTAAATTAGTGTTCTTTGACTATTTCTAAATTATTAGTTTGTTTATCAAATAAAGCAATGTACTTTAATCTTTTTTTTTTTTTTGGTGTTAGCACCCGGTTCGCCCTTAGGGCTAATCCGGATTCGGGCCGAGTTCTGGGTGGATAGGTTCCAGTCCCCTCCCAATTGTTGTTGCGGGGGATCGAACACGAGTTCTCCCTACCAAGTTCAGCCCCAATCACCACTGAACCAACAGACAATTGGTGTTTAATCTTTATTATTAGACATGATTATAATTTGTTAGATTTTCAAGTGGTTATACTCTAAAGCTCGTTTAAGAAAGCTCGTTCTTGAAAAAAGCTTGTTTATAAACTCGGCTCGATTAATAAATGAGCCGTTCACGAACAGTTCGCGAACACAAAATCTTTTAAACAAATCGAGCTTGAACAGATTTTGGGGCTCGGTTAAAAGCTCGGGTTCGGACTCGAGCTCGCATAAGTTAAATGAACATGTACATGAACAGGGTAATACTCGGCTCGGCTCGGCTCGGCTCGTTTGCACCCCCAGACATAATTAATGTTAATTGTTAGTTTATGTATTTATTTCAAATTATCATATTATAACACTTAGAGTTGCGTATAACGTTTTCCTTCCAGTAGTTCAGCTCTCATGCACTCTCAACAATTTAGCACGTTCGACTATGGAAGATTAGAACACTAACGGTGTTGCATTATCGTAGTCAAAAGATTGGTACAACAACTATGCTAACAGTATTATTAATGAAAATGAAAACTCATCGCATGGAATTAATTATGGGATCTTATGTGGCTATATAACAATTTAATTTTAGAAATAAATGAATTTTAACAATTTATTGCAAGTCTCAAAAACAGTTGCAATATAATTAATCTTTGCTGAAAAAGAATACAATAGTACGTAGTACTAAACTAAATCTATCCATATGATTGTTCCCTCTGTTTCGAACTGAGGGTTTATATCGATTTCTTTTGATGGTATTTGGAAGAAATTAATTAGGAACTCC
This sequence comes from Spinacia oleracea, assembly GCF_020520425.1. Lineage (NCBI taxonomy): Eukaryota > Viridiplantae > Streptophyta > Magnoliopsida > Caryophyllales > Amaranthaceae > Spinacia > Spinacia oleracea. Next base: position 107,728,260 of record NC_079488.1, read on the forward strand.
ATTTTCCTTATCGGTCTCGCCATTTAAGGTAACACGTAACAGTAGAATAATCGATTTTCTTAGCGTATTACTCTGTACGGAGTATTTCGTTGTAAAAAAAAAAAAAACACTCTATATTTGCCGCACTCTATATTTGCCGGATATACACTTAGAAATAGAAGAGGACAAAATGTCTTCCACATACAGGTTTACAATAAATTTATTGTAAATCAAGTAACTTTTTATATGTTTTGATTTTCTTTATTACGAGACATGCACTTAATTAGGATAAGGGGGAAATGTAAGGGGATCCCCATCCCCAATCAAGTATTTTCACTTATTAAGATCTGGGGATCCCCATCCCAGATCAAGTACTTTCACTTATTAAGATTCGAACTACTAGATAAGATTCGAACTACGAGATCAATAGCAAGCATAGCTTTGGCAAGTTGTTCTATATAAGGCGTTATAAACAAAGTCATGACAACAATCAAGGGTGGACAAACAAAGAAAATGTTATCTTAAAAGGTTTTTGTAATTCTTTGCTAATGAGGTGTGTAAGGGTTTCTAATGATTAGTCTGTTGTGCATACGAAAAAGAAGGATCAGATGTATATTTATAATTCGTAACATCTAAAGGCTTTCATAATTGGGCTATGTTTGACTTATTTTAACTTGTTTCAAATAAAATAAATTCTGATAAGTTAAAAAAAAATCATATATATTTTATATAAAATAAGTTTTTTTTTAACTACAAGATTTTGTATCTTTAATGACAACCTAATTACGACGGGTCAAAAATTCCGTCGCAAAACCCTTTTTGTGACGGGGCTAACAACCAAACAAAGACGAGAACAACCGTCGCAAATTAAAATGTGTTTTACGATGGGTTAACGACGAGATTTCCATTAATGACGGCCCCCTTTTATGACGGGTTCGCGACATGAAATTCCGTTATTAATCAATGATTATTGGCCTTTACCGACGAGATTTCTCTTCGTTAATGGTACAATTTCTTGTAGTGTTTTTAGTTCAGATAAGTTCAATTAAATTCCGTTAAGTCCAGATAACTAGATATGTGTAAAACTCACGACCTTCAGTATAAATAATAAAGTTTTTGCCAATAAGCTATTACGTACATGTGTCATGTTATTATTGCAAAAATTATATACTTGTATATACATAGTATATAAGTAAATGTGAATGTTACCTCAAAAAAAAAAAGTAAATGTGAATGTTATTAATAATTGATTGTTCAAAGTTTTTTAGCCGAACAACACACATAATTTGTTTTTAATAATTGATTGTTGAATAAATATGGTGTTATGGAAACTTTTTATGTAACTATTTCACAGGCTTATCGCCTTATCTACAAGAAAGTACCGAAATAAAAATAAGGAGAAAAATATAATTGAATGATTACGTTAGTACTATTAATTACGAGTATCAAAAAGGAACATAAATAAATCGATGATTTGGGCTTCTGTAATCTTTAAACCTTTTATCATCTCACGTATTCGTTATTCAAAATCGCAATTAGCACCTAACAATTGCAACAAAACACATGAAAACAAACATTAAGCTCCAACAGGCGTGCATGGCAGCTTGAATTTTAATGATTTTTTTTTAACATATAAAGCATACATTATTATATTATGTGTCGCAAATGATGAAGACCGTGTTATAAAAATACTTGAATAGTAACAAAATCACAATTTAGTCGTGGATTAATAACGTATTAACAATAACAATCAATGATAATGACATCAAGGCCGGTGTCTAACCTACCCGATTGATGATAAGTAATTCATAATTGATAAGTCGATGATATAATAGCTCAAGTATATAATTATGTACTACTGTTTATAATTTATCGGTTAGCAACCAAGAAAAGATTCTATAAATAAAGTGCATGCCACTTTAAATTTTAACCACTCAAAATATTTTCCTACTTAATTAATTTTATTAAATAGAGTCGTAGTGGTTGATACATGAAATTATTAAAAGTTTAGTAAACAAATCATGCATACAAATAATTGTTCTTTGGCGGATTTAATTTATTTGAGCTCTTCGGAATTTTCATGATCTCTATACAACTAATTGTACTATGTGAAAGGTGGGATACATGTAAACCCAATTTTCAAAACCGCGGTAATTGTAAGACAAAATAAATATAATGTCGTTTAATTTGTAAGACTAGTTTCTTAATTGTACGAAATACTTGTAAGTTTGTGCCCTCTTTTTATGAAAGGGGGTTGGGTGAGGCGTGAGAGTATTTACTATTGCAAATCAAAATTTATCGTCATTGTTATGAATAAAGGATTTTTTTGGTTTTAATGTTGATTTGTATGACAATTTGATCTTGGAATAATGAAAATAAATAAATGAAGAAATTAAACAATACACAAGGATTTAAGGTGGTTCACTCTTCAATGAGCTACATCCACCATGGAGGACGGTTTGGAGATTGTATTACTCTTCAACGGAAAAAGGATTACAAAGAGGAATTCTCAAATGTGAAGAAGAGAGAATTCTATGTATGCTTAGATATAGGGTTTCAACCTCACTTGTTTTTCTCTTTCTTCATTATGAAAATCTCATTAAATTTGGTATTTAATTATAGTGTTACACGTCAAAACAATCTAAGGGACAAGAAAAGACCACATTCATTGAAGCTTGCGGAGAAGAAAACAGTTCACTCGTAGGCCGCAGGGTTCGGTCGAACCTATAACAGGTTTGGCTGAACCAACCCAAAGTTCGGCCAAACCTCCAGAATCTCCAAGCTACTGATTCTTTTCTTGTCCGATCGAACCATCAAAGGGTTCGGGCGAACTTCCAGCAGGTTTGGTCGAATCTCAAACAGGTTCGGCCGAACCTCCAAAATCTCCAAACTACTAACTCTTTTCTAGTTCGGTCGAACCATCAAAGGGTTAGGTCGAACTTCTAGCAGGCGGCCGAACCTCCCCTACTTCAGGCCAGCTTCTCGTAAATAGTCATAACTTCCTCATTTCTCATTCAAAATGAGCTTATGATCATGCGTTGGAAATCTATTGAACCAAGCTTTCACCTCCAACTTGAATCAACTCAATCTAATGAGTAGATCATGATATATGTCCATTTAAAGTCAATTCTTCCACTATAACAGTCATAACAGTCATACATAACCGTCATACTATATAATAAGTATCTAATTTGTCGTTAGATAAGTTAGCTACCATGTTATCGCAAGAGCACAATAAATTACTACACTTAATTAGAGTGTTGCCGCAAGCTTGAATATCAATTGCTTTTACCACATTCGACCTTATCCATAACTAAACTTTTGAATGTTTCCTAAGTACTTTGGGATAAATCCGTAAGAAACGTGAATTAAGAAAAGAGAACCTACTATTATGGCCACTTTGTGACCAATTCCAATTTGGATTTGGATTTACTCTTTTTTTGTTCCACTATTATGGACTTGCTGAAATTCGTAAGAGTACTGTTGTTTCTATGGCATCAGCATTTGACAAAACTATATAATTCCATGCACTAAAAATCCGTTATTTGGGAATAATTAATTATATTTGACTATAAAGTTTGAAAAGGGTATTTATGTATTTAACAATTTTAATCAACCTCGTTCAAGTCAATTTTTGATCAAGTTGAGTTAATCGCTTGCAACTTACCTCGTACTTCTAGCACCTTTTTAGTCATGCATATTTATTTAGGGTGTCAATGAACTTTTTTTTTTTTCCGTGCGCATGAATTATAAGGACATTATCAGCTACTACATATAAATTATAAGTTGGAGAATGTGGATTTGAACATTTGAACTAACACAGAGTTTCATACTTTATCACTCTTAGGTCAAGCTCAAGTTGGAAATGATTGACGTGGACCAATGTGTCATAATATGGTCAAGATCCCCATTCAATCAAATTCGAGCTCACCATCACTAAGAATGGTAGATTTGATAAGTGTATGACTACTATAAAATGAGAATAAAAAATACTCCTTAGTTAAGTGATAAGATAATACGTTGTACTCTGTATTATTTTGTGAGATATACTCCAAACGTCGTAACTTTTTACAACAGATTTCAATTCAGGTTCTCATTTGTAAGGATAATGAAACAAATTCTGATTCTGGTTCCGACTTCAAAGAACCAGATGCAACAAGTTTCCTTTTCAATTTTTGACATGGTACCCTGTTGACTGTTGTCATACACTCATACCCCTGAGTCCCTGATTACCACTTTAAGGCACTAGACAATTAGCCATAATTGTTCAGTTGTTAGTTTGTTACCATGCTATGGGCCCATCTTGTCCTGACCAAGTTATTTTGGTATTTTGTGTGGGATTCATAGGCCCAATATGAAATTCAAGTGTTATAATAAGTTTTAGGCCCGTTTGGTCCATCTTGATTTTGCCATATTTGGACAAAGAATTACAGACCGGAATTAAGCACATGCCTATTCAAAGCGTGTAATGGGCCTCTATACTTTTAGCCCGAGGTACACTACCATCGGCATTTCTTATCATGAACGAAGTATTTCTAGGGCTGTCAAAAAGTGATTCGATTCAAGAAATACTGCGGGTAGCCTATATCTCCACCAAACAGCTCGCGGATGCACTCATGAAGCCATTACCAAGGTCCATGTTTACTAACTTGGTTCACAAAATCGGTCTCTCATGTTGCCGATCGTTTTGAGGAGGCGTGATAAGGATTGACTGAGTCTCGGTTAATCCTTAGGTTGTTAAACACATTTAACTTGTACTTTTGTATATACTACGTATTTATCTAGGACTTATTCTATGCTTATCGACCAAAATTGTATGCAATTTGCAACAACTCAAGTTTGATGTTACTAACTTGCTACCAATATAAGGCATTGGACCATTAGCTACAATATTAATTGGTAGTATGTAAACCTCTAACATATTAACATACTACCTATTAATCAAGGCATTGTACCATTAGCTATAATTGGTTACTTGTTCCTCTTTGAGGAAGTCTTGGACAATAACCGATTTGCTTAAAATGGACGCAATTAACTCTTATTTGTACAAATTAGTTTGTTAATGGATTTGTCACTATCAATAAATCATAAAGTATAATTGGTACTAACTGGCACTCGTAATGTATTGGTAGACCAATAACATACAAATTTATACCAATAGAGTCCTCCGTAGTGGTGAATTAAACATTTGACAAGCTGGATTTTAGTAGGGAATTCATGGAGAGTTGGAGGGACTATACACTCAATGGGCCTCTATATTTTCTCTTTTGGGATCTCTTATCATGTATTTATACTCACTCCGTTTCTAAATAAGTATTCGATCCCACAAAAGGTTGTATAAATACCTTTTCATTAGCACCATTATACTTAATCTTTCTCATAACTCTATCATAATTAAACCTAATTGATATGATAATAACTTATTACAACTTATTAGATCTGGTTTGGGAATTTATTGGACCCGATAGGACTTAATTGCAATAAAAAATACTTACAAAAATACTAAATTGGTAATGAATCCCTAAATCCCAGCTATGTGATGAGGTGTCTTAATTACTCCAATTGAATGGATTAGTTTGCAAATATCTTACCATTTATCCTAATATTTTAAAACACAATGTTTGCATGAAGTGATGCCACGTGTTATCTCTGCCACGTGTCATCTCTTTTATATTATTTTACTTTTGGTCAAATCATCATTTATATTTATCCTTTTCAATCTCCTCCTTAATTAATTAAATATTCATTTTATTTCAAAAATAATTTTATTTGTTTCACATTCTAAATTTAATTTCTTAATACTCCAAATGCTTCACATTTTAATTATTACTTCAAAATTTGTGTATCCTACTTTATATTACATAAATTATGTACAGAATGTTTAAATTAAGAAACCCGTGCATCGTACGGGGTAAAAACTAGTTTCTTGTTCATGCACACTTGCATATAAATACTATTAATTGTTTTTTATGATTAGTTTTTATTTTTTTTTTTTTTTTTATTATTATTATTATTATTATTATTATTATTATTAAGTGTTTGGTGGCACCACTATATATGAAGACAACTGAACTTCCCTCGAATAGAAAAATAGAAGAATAGGGATTATGATCCATTTCTGAAGGAATGAATTGAAAGTAGCTAGGTAGGATTTGTTGGCTTAACCCTCCTCCAACTGATAGGCAGATAGCTAATCTCAATCCCAATAAATTAAATTGCTTTTATTCAGGAATCAATCACCTCTAAATTTGGATAACGTCACCTTAAAACAACCAGCTCAACCTAACTTATACCATGCCTTGATACTTCATACTTCGTATGTAATACTCCATACTTTCAATCATTTGACTTTTGTAATGTTCATACATTAAGTTTAACCAAATTTCTTACCAATATATAAAGATCAACTGCTTTAATATATGATGTCGGATTAGTCTTACTTTAATGATTGTAGTTAGAGACTTGTTTATAATTTGTAAAATTTTCAATCTAGTAACTTAACCATTGGAGTGGTTTTAATAAATTAGCATGGAAAAAAATTGCTCAATTGGGATGCAAGTTATAATTAAAATAAAGTTAAAATTAAATTGTTAATTAAAAAGTGGACTCAATTAAATAACAAGCTAGTTTGGTAAATTAGCTCGTCAGTGGGCACAAACTAGCTCAAAATAAACTAGCTTAAAATCGTATGTGACATGACAAACTACTTTAACAAGTAGATTGCCATTAATATATATTTTTCAAATATCAATTTTTGTAAGTTTTTACTAATATGTAATTACATATAATTATGGTCAAACTAATGACTTAACAAGTGTGTAATCTAGTATTTTTTTCCCCTATAATTCTATTTGTACATAATAGTTTAAATTACTCAAAACACGATTGGGATCATGGATTCATGGGTGGTCAACCGCACGACACCTCAAATAAGAACAAAGTCCAACAATACTCCATTTTGAGGGAAAGGAAAGGATTCTTAAGATGGCTTGAAAGCTACTCCTTTACCAATTCTAATGTGTGTGCAGTGTGGGTGTCTCATTTTGTATGCTTTTTTTTTTCTTTTCATTTTAAGTTAATTACTTCTTTTAGTTTAATTATTTTGATTTTTGAGGTGTGCGAATTATACTACTACTCCGTATATGCTTTGATGTCAAGTTATATTATTATAGTTTTGGATGGACAAAATTAAAATAGTAGGTGGAAATCATAATAAACAATGTTTTTTTTTCTTTTCGACGGGTAATTAAGAATATTGCCAAAGAACGTAATTAGAGATTTAGAGTCAATCTATATATATATACGATCGATGCATGACATTTAAGCATAATAAAGTTAGTTATTATATATGGTTGCTAATTTTTTTGTTGGAAGTTAACGACGTTGGAGTTGCAGCTCATTGATATACATACTCTTTTAATGTTCTGTTAAGAATTAAGATCGATCTCATGAACAAACTTAATTAGAAATAAGTAGATCAAGACGAGTTGTCCGGTTGTCTCATATTTATACTAGTTTTCTATGTATGTGATGTGTGCTTGTAATTTAAAAATACGTATAAAGTAATACTTAGGTTCCGTTTTATTGGACTTGTTTTGACTGGACTTAATTGAACTTATATGAACTTAGGCTCCGTTCTATTGGACTTATTTTGACTTAACTTATATTATTAGAACTTATCTGAATTTATCTGAACTTAACTAAACTTATCTAAACTTACCTGAACTTATTTTATCCGGAAATAAACTTATTTTGTTTGAAATAAATTTAATTTGTGTGTGAAAATGTCTGAAAACAAGTTATTTTTGCTGAACTTAACTGAACTTATTTTTTCTGAAATAAGTCAAAATAAGTCGAACAGAACGTAGTCTTAACTGAACTTATCCGAACTTATTTTGTCTGAAATAAACTTATTTGTGTGTGGAAATATCTGAAAAACTCTTATTTTTCTTTAACTTATATTATCTGAACTTATCTGAACTTATTTTGTCTGAAATAAGTCGAACGGAACAGAGGCTTAAATGATTAATTATTTCTTGTCCTTGATATGTTTCCAGTTTTAATATTTGGTGATTTTTTAAACATCTTTTAAAAGGTTTTCGTTATACGGAGTATATTCCGGTGTTTTTATAAAGGAGTAAATGGGTAATTACTTTTTTGACGCCGCCTCATGCTTTCCCTTATCTAATAGAGATTGGAGCTAGAGGGGGATGATTAAATCATTTTAACTAATTTGTATGTATGCATGTGTGCTTAATTATAATTTTGAAACGCACACACAATAATACTTATTCTGTGTTTTGTTAATTGTTTCTCAACTTTTTTTTTGGTTATTTTTTACTAACTTTAATATTGGATGATTTAATAAATATCTTTTAAATTGATTCCCTTCTGCACTGTGTGGTAATATAAAGTATTTTTTTTGTTTAATTTGTTTAATTTTTCTAATTTTATTAAATGGTAGAATACGCGCTCTTTTTCTTTGATGTCTTCTCAGACGTTCCCCTATATATGTATACTAGTTTTATATGCACGTATGCGTGCTTGTAATTTACAAATGCATGCACATTATTTGGTTAACTACTTTATTCCCTTTTCATTGATAAATTTTTTTTCTTAGTTTTAATATTTGGTGATTCGAGTAAATATCTTTTAAACTAATTCCCTTTTACGAAGTATATTGTAATATAAAATATTTTTGTATTAATTTGTTTTTATTTTCTAAATTTTAGTAAAGATTAAAATAGGCAATATATCACTATTTACGCTGCTCAGGCGTTCCCTTATATAATAGAGATGCATATCATGTTAATTAAGGGACTATTTTTCTTATCTTCATACTTGTACACTTTTAATGCCACAAATTTCACTACACGAAATTGTCTTATTAACGACGGGAAATCCCGTCGCTAAAGGCCAATAATTGTTGATTAGCGACGGGATTTTCCGTCGTGAACCCGTCATAAAAGGGGGCCGTCGTTAATGGAAAATCCCGTCGTAAACCCGTCGTAAAAGCTATTTGCGACGGTTGTTCCCGTCCTTGTGGGTTGTTATCCCCGTCGCAAAAGCCCTTTTACGACGGGATTTTTACCCGTCGTTATTAGGTTGTCATAAAAGATGCAAATTTTTGTAGTGTTCTTATTTAAAGATGGTGTACAATAATACTTCGTATTATACGTAAAAGTTAACTCAAAATGTTTAAAAATTACCCCTCTTTATATAAAAGCTATCTATTTTTTAGTGATAAAATTTTCTATTTTAATAAAATTATTCCTTCAAAATCAATAATAATAATGTACTCCGTATAAAGGAAATCATTTAACCCTTTAAAAATTTATCCACCAACTTTTTTTTCATAATTTAAAATTTAATTAAATTATATTAAAAATTAAAAATTAGGTAAAAGTTATTTCGATATATAATAAATTTATTATACATAGTGAAATACTTTTTAATTTGATTTGATGGAGTAAGATGGCACATACCTCGTTTTTGCTTGTAAGTGGCCTGTGTGAAGCTGTGAACTCTCAATCTCATCAATTAATTGATGTGGCCTAAAGCTATTTAATTATTGATGACGAGATTTAATAGGCCAAGTCATGTATTGACATGCAATATCACATCTTTATTTCAGTGGTAATTATTGAAATTGATTAGTGTACAGATTATACCATTGCAGCATGGCAAACAGCATAAACTGACTATTAAATAAAATATAATCCGTAATTAGCAGGCATAAATTACAGTAACAACAGTTTTATTAAGTTTATGCGTGGGAAATGACGAGATCCATGTCGTTGTCTATGCATGCATGCATGGATGATGGATCCAGTTCTTGTAATATCCTCACATTTTTCTCTATTTTTTATTAATGAATCTATGGTTGGTCGGCTAACTATTGCACATTTGCACCAAATTTAAATAAGTTATTTCATTCCTATAAAATTATACTTCAAAAACGTAGTAGATCTATATGGGACAAAATACTAGTCAAAATATTCACTAAGAAGATCCATCAATGTATAATCGTCTATGCGTGGATCTATTTTATTTATTTAATCAATGTATTCTCTTTATTGGATGAAATCTAAACTTATCTAAATTAAATTTATTAAATCTGGTTTTGAAGATACTATATCAAGGAGATATATTTTTCTTGATTATAGACTTAGAGTATATAAATTATTTGGTGACAATCAATCAAAATCACTTAATTATAGTATCTGTTGTAGATCTTATTCTACTCTTATTGTACGGAGTAATGCCATATATAGCGTAATTGTAATCTTCTTATTTATATGTAATTTTGTAGTATTCTGAGGTTGTATAAATACTTTTCATTAGCACCGATATATTTAAGCTTTCTCTTAACTCTGTCATAATTAAACTTAATTGACGTGCTGATACATAATTGTAACTTATTAGACCTATTAATTCAAACCCGATTATAACTTATTATATGTGATTAAATTTAATTACAAGAGAAAAAACTTATTATTGAAACTTATTAACACCATTACAAGTATCAAGACTCACTAACTAGATTACAATTTACAAGTAGTGGGAACAATGATTCAATTGTAACACTCGTAGAATTAAGGTAACACAAGTCGACACTGAAAAGATGGTCCCTTGACATTTGACAATATAATAAGATAATGATAATTCACTGAATGCAATACATAAACAACACAAGTTAGACAGCTATTTCGAGATGTCCCCTTCTTCTACCCTTATTCATTGTTCATCATTTTACTCACGGATTTCCACTCCTCTGAATTCAGAATCTCACCCCACACCACTTTCTCTTCTCTTGCTTTTATAACTTCCATAAACTAAACTCTTTTTGTTTTCTTCCTCTTAAAACTCATCCATTTCTCAATCTTCAATGTTCAACCAACCCCCTTTAATAATCCTTAAAAATTACTCCACCTTGTCAATTAATCGATAAATAAATCCAAAAACATGTTCTAATGCTTTTTGGTGTTTTCCAGTGATGTTTATGTTGTTGAAAAACTCAGAATTATAACCCAAAACAACATAACATAAAAAATTAAGATGACCCTTCTGTTTCGATCCATGTCTTGTCGACTCGGCTGCGACTCGGCTAACTCGCCAACGAGTTCCTCTGTTTGGGAACAAGAAGGCGAATATGAAGAAACAGAGGAAGACGAAGAGTATGATTTTGAAGAAGAAGAAGATGATGAAATTGAGGGTTTTGAGGGCCCGATATCAACCCCATTGATAGGCCCATTATATGATAAGAGTAATAGTAGGAGAGAGAAAGAGAATGAAAGTGGAAATGGGCAGTTTCCAATTCTTGCATTTATGGCGGCGGCGCTTAGGAAATCACTCCTTGTAACTTGTAGTGTGGAGAGAGAAGATAGTACAAATGTTTCATCCTTGGAAATTAGTTGTCCTACAAATGTCAGACATATTTCCCATGTTACTTTTGATCGCTTCAAGGGTTTCCTCGGTTTACCCGATGAATTTCAGCATGATATCCTTAAACGGGTTCCTAGTGCAAGGTCAGATTTGGCGATTTGCTTCTTCTTGCTCCTCATTTTGTTGGATATATTATCAGTTTATTAAAGTATTGTTAAGTGTTATTGAGATCTAGGATGTTTAATTTATTGAAATTTCATTTACTTGTTTGATTTGATTGTGAAATTGTAACTAGAGATTTTACAAAGGTTTTAACTCTCCTGAATAGTGGTGTCTTTGGAGTTATATACAGGAATTCAGATTTAAGTATTCTTTTTGAATCAATTTTGGTGGAATTAATGTGAGATGGATAATATATATATTGGGGAAGAAGAGAAATTTACTGTAATTTCCATGAATTTGAAAAGAAGCAAGGTATTTGTGTCAAAATTACTTTAAAGTCTGGTTCGATTTCGTGCGAATATAGTAGCTTTAAGCTGATGCAAATGTGCAATTGATAAGACTTGATTTGATAACCATGGCTTTAAGAAATAGCCAAGAATTGTATAATTAAGATTTAAGAATGAAGATTCTTTGCATGATTGTGGGGGTTTCCTCTACTCCATCTCTCTCAAAGAGGGTTAGGAATATTATACAAGTTCATGATATCAAGCCACCTTTGACAATTCAGCTAGGAGCCTTCCCTGATTCTGTCAGTTGTTCAAATCATGCTGAAAATGTGTTGGATTAGTCCGTTCGAGTCTTCTCATGCCCGAAGGTCTTAGTTTCTTCCTACCCTCCTCTCCCTTTCTCTTCCCCAACTCTTGTTAGGTCGACATTTAGGCTACGTTTGGTTTGGTGTAAAACGTTTTCAGTGCAAAATGATTTTCAATGGAAAATATTTTCCAAGGGAAAACACAATTCTAGACCAGTTTTCTTTTGTTGAAAATGGAAGAAGATGGTGAAGATTGAAGGGAAGAATGGAGAGGGAGGAAAGGAGGAAAGGTGGAAAAGTAGTTTCGTCCCTTTCAAATGGAAAAGGTTTTTCCACCTTTGAATTGTTTTTCATCACTTGCCAAACCAAACAACGTAAAATGATTGTAAAGGGGAAAATCGTTTTCCAAGAAAACGTTTTACCCTCTACCAAACGGAGTCTTACAGTGATGACTTCGATGGTACTCCTCATACATGACCTGTATTGTGTATTGTATTCAGCTGAGGGTGCAGATTTAAACTAATATTTCGAGGCCTTGATATTGAAGGCCTCAGAATTGAGCATATTTGGAGTATGAGATGATTATCATCTCTTTTAGTCTACAATTTGTAACTATGGAACAATGTTATTTTGTCTTGATGTTTGAATTTTGTGGTGTTGTGCAGTGCAAGTGTGTTTGGTGTTTCTCCTCAGTCGATGCAGTGTTCTATTGACGAGAGAGGAAATAGTGTGCCGACTATACTTGTAATGATGCAAAAGCGCCTGTATAAGGACGGAGGCCTTGAAGTATGTTTATTGATTTGATAGTTTAAATAGAGTTGTGATCAAGTATTGTCTGATCCGATCTTAATAGTTGATATGTGTATGCATGTTTTCTTTCTTTTTCCTGTTTGAAGGCAGAAGGAATATTTCGAATCAATGCTGAAAATAGCCATGAAGAGAGTGTTCGGAATCAATTGAACAAAGGGGTTGTTCCACAGGCAATTGATGTTCATTGTTTGGCTGGACTAATTAAGGTAATCACTCGATCAAGTAACTGACTATGTGGTAAATCTGAGGATCAGCAACTACTCTGGTAATTCCCTTGTTAGCACAACTGCACAAGTGACTTACGAATTCCAATTAGTTGAGCTAAGTGATGTGCAAATATTGTGTTGTACAGAGTACTACTGGTACTTGTTTCTGTTATGTTTCAAATTGGCCATTATAGAAGCGGTAAACATTCATATGTCTTAATGCTGTTTTAGTTTTGGAAGACAAATAATAGAGGATCATGTAGGAACTCAATGGTTGAGCTCCCGCCTTCTGACCTTAAATTCCTATTTAGGGCCCGGTAGCCCATCTTTAGGGCTCCGTTTATTTTGACGAAAAACTCTTTTCCAGAAATTGATTTTTCCATTTTCCTTCGTTGTTTTGTTAAGGGTGGAAAACAGTTTTCCCAAAGGTGTAAAACAACTTCTCAAGGGGAAAACTAACTTTCCCTTTGAAAAGAAGGAACGCCACATTTTCCCTATGGGTTTGGTTGGGTCCCCTCTTATGGGTTTGGTTGGGTTCCCTCTTTTTCTACTCTAAACCTCACAGGGACTGATTTCCTTACCAACTGTTCTTCAGATTCGGATTACTTGGTTTCGAGATTATTGTAATAATAACAAAGGAAAAAAGGGAATGACTAGAAATATGAAATAAACTTGGCTGAAGTAGTGACATACTCTATTGATATTAGTGAGCAGTATATTCTGAATTTCTATTTGATTGCTGGTACTGCAGGCGTGGTTTAGAGAACTGCCAAAAGGAGTGCTTGATTGTCTTACACCAGAACAAGTAATGCACTGCAATACAGAAGATCAGTGCACTCAACTTGTGAAACTTCTTCCACCAATGGAAGCTGCACTCCTTGACTGGGCCATTAATTTGATGGCAGACGTCGTGCAGAATGAACATCATAACAAGATGAATGCAAGGAACATTGCCATGGTCTTTGCCCCAAACATGACTCAGGTGAACTTCTCCCCACTAATTCATTGTCATCCATATTTCCATGATTCTATCCCCTCCCAACAATGCTGACTTGGGCTCTGTTTGGTTTGACGGAAAATGTTCTCAGTGAAAAATGATTTTACATAGAAAACATTTCCCAAGGGAAATCACAATTCCGAACTAGTTTTTCTTTGTTTGGTTTCTTACAAGTAAATTCATAGAAAATAGGAAAATGAGTGTGGGTGAGGATTATAGGAAGATAGAAGGGGAGAGAAAGTGGAAAAGTGGTTTCCCTTCATTTCAAATGGAAAATGTTTTTCACCCTTTTGAGAGTTATTGGAAAATTATTTTACACCCCTTGCCATAACAGACAACGTCAAATGATTGGAAAATGGAAATGTTTTACACCAAACCAAACACTCCCTTGCTGAAACAATTGTTTAATGTTCTTGGGTTTTATTGCTGTCACAGTTTTTGTTCATCTTTTGGTCGATTTGGAACATATCTGCCAAAGCCCGGCTCATGATCACCTCTAAAACATGTTTTGGTCGACATAAACATGTGCTAATGTCGATAATACACACACCTAAATTTTGTCTCCGTTGCAGATGGCTGATCCATTAACAGCACTGATCCACGCCGTACAAGTGATGAATTTTCTCAAAACTTTGATCATGAAAACTGTCCAATCAAGGGAAAACGCTGCTGCAGAGAAAGCAAGGATGATGTCATCATGCTCGGACTCCCCGAACACAATTAGCAGCAATCCACACAAGTCCATCTCAATCGGAGAACTGATTTTTGAGAAGCAGCAAGACGACGACAACAACAACAACAACAACAACAACAACAACAACAACAACACCAGTGGTAGTGATCAAGTGCACAGCATAAAGTTTATGAGAAGTGTAACTTTAGACGACGAATTCAGTCCTGAAAAAAAACATAGAAAATCTCAGGAGAAAAGCAATGAAAGAATCGCATATTGCTCGATTTCGCATGACAGTTCTCCAGTGGCTGCCATATCAGGAGATGAAGATAGAGAAGTGGAAGGGATATTGGAAAGATTAAAATTCAGAAATGGGGTGAAAAAACTTTGCAGGCATCCTGTTTTCCAGTTGAGTAAACCTACCAAAAAAACAGCTGAACTTGGGATTGTAAATAGTAGATGAGATAAGAAAATAATCACTGCCCAGTTTAGAGTGTGACCAGTCTCTATATGTTACTCTAGGATATGATTTATATGAGTGCTTAATTTGCTTACAGAATTCAGAATTCTTTGATTTGTGGTGATTTCTCTGAGTTTGATGTAATTTTTTTTTTAATAGGAGCTAACCCAAGGGTTTCAGTTTCAGGTGAATAATCATTGTTAGTACAATATTTTCCGACCTGGAATGTTTCCTTAGTACTCCGTATATATATGTTTGATCTTCATAAAATCATCAATATATGGTATTGAACAAGTTTGGGATAATTACCGGCTTTTCTCTGTATATACTATATACTAATCAATACTTTTTCCTTTGATAGAATTTGAATTCCCTCTAAGGTCTTGTTTTTTTCCAGCTCCATTTGGTTTAGCTCGGCTTCATTCAGTTCAATTCAGCTCTATTTTATTCAGTTCAGTCAAATAAAGCTTAGAAGAACATGGCCTAAACAAATATACAAGTATCAAAATTTTAATTCGGTGATTTTTTTCTCCCCTTTTATAGGACGGTGAAATTTCTTTTAATGAATATGTACAGATGTAAGGATCCGTTTGTCTGGAAACCATTTCCATTTTTTGATAGGAAAAAAATTTATTATTAAATAATCATACGACATCTACAAACTAAATTTAAATCTAACAAAATCATAACAAATCGAATCAAATAAAGGCTACGACGTTAACTACAATTGTTGGATAGATATTACAATGCAGGACATTTCTCGCACATATCGCTGGAATAAACTTTTCTGGAGAGATGATCTAGTAATACTAAAATAGTTTTCCTTTATTTATTTCATAAGAACAATTATTATTGAGAAAAAAATTGCTTTTCACCATTAACAAAACAAAGAAAGGAACATGGGAAAATATTTTTTGTCAAAAAATACACAGCCTATGAGGCTATAACTTAGAGATTATGTATCAAGAAAGCCCCCATGCCCATCCAAAAGAAGTAAGCCCAATAGCTCATATGAATAGTTTTCCGGTCTTTCAATAATAACCTTCGTGTCCCTCGGTTTTTTTTACGTGCTTGCTTGACCGCTTATAATAAAAGGTAAAAAGGGTGTTTTACTCTTTTATATTACCTTTTGCAATCACATTTTACCATCATATCATTTACCGACTATTACATTATTTCACCCTCCTCTCCTATTATATATACCTTTTTTTTCTTAGTGGTTTTCTAAATGCCAAGTGGCTTGTGACCAAACCAGACACAACTCACCCAAATACTCAATACAACTTTTTTTAGTACAAACAAAGACTAAGTCAATATCATAATACAAGTGACTCTTATTCGTACTAATTAACAGTGAACTATTAGACCTATAGTACAATATTAGCACAAGTACCAAATTAGTCAGTACTAATATGAGTCGTTTGGGTTCATTTATGCAATACAATTTTAACAAGGCTTTCTCTTTTTTACACTCACCTACCCTTTTATTACCTTTGTTTTACAAAGGACAATAAAGGATAAAAAAAAAAGGACAATAAAGGATACATAGAAAACAGAGGGAGCTAATATTGGGCTTTGTGATGATGCACCAACACCACACCAGTCCACTAGAGATTCTGGATCACTAGTGTTTTGGAGTTTTAATGTGGGCCAAAACTTGGGAGCTGAGTAAGCCAACATCTTACATCTCTACGAA
This sequence comes from Spinacia oleracea, assembly GCF_020520425.1. Taxonomy (NCBI): domain Eukaryota; kingdom Viridiplantae; phylum Streptophyta; class Magnoliopsida; order Caryophyllales; family Amaranthaceae; genus Spinacia; species Spinacia oleracea. Next base: position 107,745,220 of record NC_079488.1, read on the forward strand.
TAAAAATACATAATTGGATACAATGTAACCTCTGTTCTCTTCACATGATATGGTCTGATTTTTCTAGTTTATGATCTGATTTGGTCTGGTCTAATACATATATTTTCTGTAAGTATTTTTTACTTCTTTTAGTTTGTCTGGTCTGATATGATCCAACTTTTCTAATATGGTCTAATAAGCAATAAGAATAGGTGAAGAGAACAAAACTTAAATATCTCAAAGTTTTATTTTGATTTAGCAACCCTTGACCACTTGTCCAACCAGTTTATGAAATGAACATTGACCTCATTTTCAGGGCATCAGAGGACTACATAATGGTTCCAAACTGTCTTATCTTTTTGTCCCTCTTCATCTTCCTTCTTTCCCCCTAAATTATTGCTTCATATATAAGATGAATACACAATGTGTACCCTCTTCAACTTCCCTCCTTTTCCCTAAATTTTCTTTCAAATTGTCCTTTTTTTTTTTGAGAAATAACCATTAAAATGTGATAGGGTTTCTTACTTTATAAAATGGCTAATGGTTTAAAAATTGCGGTTAAAGTTGGGCTCACGTAAGGAGAAAAAATTTAACGTTTTGCCGTTAAAGGCAATGATACTCAAACTTTTTATTAAATAAGGTAGTTATTTTTATATTTATTAAAAAAAATAAGGGTATCAATTCATAAAACTGGTAAATTAACAAAATTTCCTTTATACTAGTATTTGGTGAGAAAGTGATTTTTTTTTTCTTTTCTCTTTGCACAAACTTTTCAGAAAGCCGATCAACGATAATATATCGTGTGGCGGCCTAAAAAAGGAAGGTTATCTGCATCTATTCTGTTCTTTTAGTTACCCTTATTGATGTTATTAGTTTTGTTTATTGTAGTTATAAGTTACCTTATTTCAAGGTTATTAACTCAAATGGTAGAACAAAGTACAATATTGCAAATGGTAGAACAAAGTACAATATTGCACATAGTGTGGGGTTCAAGCCCACATAGCCTACTATTTATATTACACTTGTGTATTGGTATATTCTCGTTGTTGGTGTTGGTCATACTTGTAACAAGCATATCACTCTTGATAAGAGTCACTTCATTGATTATTGTTAGGGTCACATTTTTCATTGGGTAAGGTAATTTTAGTCCTCGAATAAGGTCACTTATATCTTTAGTCGGATACACTTTTATCTTTGGTCTGGGTCACTTTTTACTTTGAGTGAGTTTTATTTTTCACTTTTATGCGCTATGTTGGTGTACAGTAAAATACCGTAGATCGGGGGCACACAAAAGTTTTTGCTCCCTTTGGTGTAATATTTGGTTAGAAAGTGAATATACTTGGTTGATTTCATATTTGATTTAAGCATAGTTAATGATTTCATGCGAACATAGCGGGGAACTAGAGGTACTGTAACTACTGTTATAAGAAGCGGACACATAGACTTGTTTTTAAATTTTGGAGCTTTTGTATGATTGCTACTCTTGACTATAGAATAATCCACTTTAATTTCAATGTAAAGCACCAATAATTCGATAGGATTAGATAAAATATTGTGATTAACAAAAAGAAGATGAATAAAAGAAAAACAAGTGAACTGAACACAATACGACTGTACGAGGAGGAATAGAACGAATCCACTATTATGATAGATAACAATTAATTTACAAGGACTCTGGAAATGACGAAATTATACTCCTAAAATAGTCTTCTTTCACCAACTAATCTATGTACCTTCTGATAATCCTAAAATAACTTACTTTATTGGATTCTTTTACAAGATTTACCATATATTTTTAACTGTTCAAAACTCGATCAATTACTCCCTCCATCCCAAATTTGATTGAGTTTTGATGATTGAGTTTTGATAATTAAAACTGATTGGGACGGAGGGAATATAGTATATTGCTAAAAAAAATCAACCAGCTCCCCTCATAAAACTAATCAAGATTCGCCCGGCGATCACATTTAACACGAGCTGTGATAGCTAATTTGAGACGCGATCCTAACAAGGTTCATTGTTGAATACATCTATATCATACAGAGTAATATTCAAAATTCTCTTGTTTATTACAGAAAACTCTTTCAATGCGGGCTTGTTTTGCAACATTTTGACAATTTATATTCGGTTAACAAGTACTCTGTACTCACTTCCTAACATGAGAAGTTATTTGTCTAATCCCTTCTTGGTAGAACTGTCGCAAATCAACCCAACCCGTAGGTCTGACCCAAATCCGACCTAAATTTTTGGATTTTGACTTTTGGGCACGATTTTCCAGCCCGAACCCAAATAAACACAAATCCGTAAAATTGTGGTCTTATAGCCCAATTTTTCACGACAGTTCCTCCACCATAATCCCCTTTCCGTATTGAGTTTTCTTTTTTATTAGTCCCTTTTAGAATATTTTTTTATATGTTCAACATTTATTTCCATTATACCCTTATAAATATCTATATGACTCACTTGTTTACTCCAAATAAATTTTTATCCCCAATAAACCTCTTAACTACCTACATGGGTTAAATTTTATTGAGATTCGTGTGACATGTGTATTTATTTTGGATTATTTTAGATTCTAAAAAGGACTAACATAACATTCAACAACAGAGGGAGTACTTATTTTACACGTTTATTTTACGGAGTAACAAACTTTTTTTTTTTTTAATTATTATTATTACTCTTTTATTGAGGGATTTTATCTTTTATTTAATAAAGTGGTAAAAGATTCTATTTTAACAAAAAATTCTTAACTTCACGTTTAACACTATCAATTTATTACTCCATTTAACTCCACTAGTAATATTTAACTTTTTTCCATTTAAAAAAACAATGATGTCATACTTATCTTTTCAAGTTGTTATATAAAATCTGCTTAAATTTGTAAAAATAAATAAATAAATATTACTTCCTCCGTTTCAAAATGTTTGTTACGTATTCCTTTAATAGTGTTTCAAAATATTTGTTACATAAAGAATCTTTCTATTTATAAACTTGTTACTATTATTATTTTTTGAGCCAACTTTTATTTCTAATTGGTCCAACTTTTCAACTCAATAAATCTCATGCAACCAAAAGTCACATTATGACAAGTTAGCAATCCGTGTGATTTTTAATTATTGGTTCATTTTGATAATAAAACAATCTTATTGGTTGTTTCAATGATTAGTGGATTGATGTATTTTTTTTTAGTAAAACATTTGCACTATATTCAAAGAGAGTAATAAATGTCAGAATTTGAAAAGATAGAATCAGATTTATGATAGAATATAGAACATTTAAAATTAAAAATTAAAAAATCTTAATTATACGTTAATAAACGTGTCAAAATTCAAACGTAACAAACATTTTGAAACGGAGGGAGTAGGTGAGATTTTTTTCCCCTAAGTGAGCGCGCGACATGTGTACTTCAAGAATTCTTTTGGTAATTACTCCGTACTTTAGTACTCCGTATACTAGAATGTGCCCGTGCAAAAGCACGGGATATATAGAGGATTGCAAATGAAAAAAGAAGGTATATAGTCAATTTTATTTAGGCCCTGTTCTGTTCACCTTATTTCCACTTATTTCAGGAAAAATAAGTTCAGATAAGTTCAGTTAAGTTCAAATAAGTTCAGATAAGTTCAGTTAAGTTCAGATAAGTTCAGTTCAGGAAAAATAAGGGTTGACCAAGTACAATTTATAACTAAAATAAGTTTTGATAAGTTCTAATAAGTTCAGATAAGTTCAGTTAAGTTCAGATAAGTTCAGATAAGATAAGTTCAGGAAAAATAAGTGAAAATCAGGTGAAAAGAACGCAGCCTTAAACAAAACGGTTATTGATTAGAACAACAAACATATTTTAAACAAAAACACGGGCTATATTGAATGTTGCAAATAAAACAAAGGTATATATAGAGTAGTCAATTTTGAAATGATAATAATTACAAATAAAATCATATACTCCTATTTAAATAATTCAACATTTTTGTCATCCCGTGTCCATGTTTAATCTAATTATAGATTCACTCTGTTTTAAAATTAACATATCTCTTCCGTTTCTTAATCGTTTAAATTGATATAAAGTTCATTATTTTCCTTTTTATATGGGGATCTTATTGCGAACGACATTTCAAAAAATTCGTTTGATAATACACAAGTATTTTAAAATTTTACAAATATTATTTAATTCGTTTTACCTTTTACAAAATTTAAAATCAAGATCGATCTCTATGAAATCCTTACACATAAATGAGAAGAATGAGTTTTGAATCAATTTAAACGGTTACGAAATGAAAGAGATATCTTAATTTTAAAATTAATGAGAGAACTATAAAGTGGTTGTGATTCCAAATAAAAATATACATTAAGCCTCAAGTTTAATAAGTTGATGGTGTGACGTGTTTACACTTATAAATAAACTTAGCGCGTTTAAAGCTCAGCGCGCTGCTTAACGGAATCTGAAAGTAACACCAGTATATAAATCAAGTAACTCCAGTCTATACAATGAATCTCTAACATGAAACTGCAATAAAACAAGAAAAGTAACGACGAATATAATGTATAAGCTAGTAACACCAGCATAGAAAATCACGTAACATCAGTCTATACAATGAACCTCTAACATAAAACTGCAATAAAACAAGAAAAGTAACAGCGAATACAATGTATAAGTAACACTAGCATAGAAAGTCAAGTAACACCAGTCTATGTAATGAACCTCTAACATGAAACTGCAATGAAACAATGAAAGTAACAGCGAATACAATGTATAAGTAACACCAAAATAAGAAGTCAAATAACACTAGTCTATACAGAGAACCTCAAGCATGAAACTGAATTAAAACAAGAAAAGTAACAACGAATACAATGTATAAGTAACACCAGTCTATACAATGAAGCTTTAACATGAAACTGCACTAAAACAAGAAAAATAACATCGAATATAATGTATAAATAACACCAGCATAAAAAGTCAAGTAACACCAGTCTATACAAGCTTTTCTTTAACATGAAATTAAAGAAACTGCAATAAATCAAGAAAAGTAACATCGAGTATAATGTATAAGTAACACCAACATAGAAAGTCAAATAACACTAGTCTATACAAGGAACCTCTAACATGAAAACTACAATGAACAAGAAAAGTAACAACGCATACAATGTATAAGTAACACTATCATAGAAAGTCAAGTAACATCAGTCTATACAAGGAACCCCTAACATGAAATTGAAGAAACTGCAGTAAAACAAGAAAGGTTACAACGAATACAATGTATAAGTAACGCAGACATAGAAAATCAAGTAACACCGGTCAATAACTTTGTCCATAATAACCGCGTGCTAGGAAGTTGCGGGCGCGCGTCACAGAAGACGCTTTGTTCATTAAGATAGTAAATTAAAATAAAATTTTCATAATATAGTAAATATAAAAGTGTTTTTTTTTAAGATAGTAAATACCAATAAATACTAAATTTATTCTAAAAAGAATAGTTCAAGGACTGCGTATATAATTGTGTGTAATAATAGTCCGTACTTTATTTTCATTATAGTCTTTATCCTTCACGTGAAAACTGGTACGGTGGTACCCAAACGTAAGACTGCCTCTTGAATAGGAATGGCAATGGATCAGACTCGGGTCGGATGTAGTAAACTCCATATCTGATCCATTTAACATTCGGACTCCGAAATTGCATCCATATCCAAATCCATTTACAATTCGGACTCTAAAATTGCATCTATATCCATATCCATTTAAAATTCGGACTCCAAATTTGCATCCATATCCAAATCCGAATCCATATCCATATCTAAATCTGAATCATGCGTTAACTTTACTTACATAGAACTTGTATTTTTTTAATTTTAAACTAATTTAGAAATCCTATTTCTCATTTACCAAAATCTAATGAGTTTCTAATAAATTAATAAAATAACAATTATATGCGCTTTAAACAAATATATTAGATTAAATTAGGAACTTCCCTTTAAAAAGAAGTTATGTACGAAAAATAATACACTTTGAAATAATTTCAGGTCGGATTTGCACTCGGATTTGGGTCGGATTCGGATTCGGGTCGGAGTCTCTGCAGACTCCATATCCGATCCACATCCATTCAGATTCAGATGTTTTTAATCGGATTCGGATTCAGACTTTTTTTTCTCGGATTCGGATCGGATTTTTTCCTTCAAATCGGGTCGGACTCGGTTCGGATTCGGATGTGATTGCCATCCCTACTCTTGAATCTTGATTCTATTTTTAAAAGTTTAAATGTATTATTGGGACAACATGTCCCATATCCATAAATAGAAGGTACACATTAAATATATGGCTAACCTAATTCTAATTTCGTTGCACTCATACTGTTTCTACGAGTACTCTTCGTCCTTCTTTTTTTTAATTGTCTTTAGGTCAAAATTGTTAAAATTTTGAATGTAGAATATTAACATGGGTTGATATTGTACCATGAGGTCGTGAGAAGAAAGATAAAGAAAGAGCAATCGGGATAGTGTTCTATTTAAGGTATGAAACAATCTCAAACGGACACCTCAAATAAGAATATATGATGCAAACAAAAGGAGAAAGTTTAACTATAAAGTACTTTGTTCGTTTCGATTTAATGGCTACACCTTACCTTTTCATGCTTGTCAATGTAAAATTGTAAATGCCTGAATATTAATATCTCTGATTTTGTATTTAGAAAAAATATAAAAAAAAATTAGATCCCAAAAATCACAAATGAAAGTCAAATTGAAATTTGTGAAGCGTCAGAAGTCAATGTGCATCCATTAATATGAAACAGAGAGAATATTAATCTACTCCCCTTGTTTTTCTTAAGAACATCTCCAATGGAAAGTTATTTGTCAAATTAATTAGTTTTTCATGCCACCTAAGATTTTAAGTTAATTAACTTTCTAGATATTTTGTATTTTCAATGGTAACCTAATTTACTAAACTAGCTTGATAGTTAAATGCTAAAATTCTTTTTGGTAATATTTTAGTAAAATCGTTATATTAATAAAGGTATTAATTTATTTACTCATTATACTGGTTAATTTAGCATACAAAATATATAAAATATGTAATATACTTCTCCGTATATAATTTTTAGTAGGAAGGAAATTGCATACTCTGTACTAGATGATTAAATGAGTACGTTCTGAATTTATTAATTATGCAATAACTTTAAGGAGAGAATATTTCAGTCAAACATATTACACTTTACAAAAAAACAGTCAAATAATTTTAGAAAATTCGTATATATTATACGGAGGCCAATCTAATATAAATATTAATCAAAACATATTAAAAACTATCAAAAATTGAGTAGAAATTACAAAAAAGTGTACTTCGTAAATTTATAAACACAAAAAGGTTTTATTTTTAGGAAGTGAAAAATATTCCTGTAGTAGGAAAGTTCTCAAAGGAGTAAACTATTTCATCTAACAATTCTCCTTTTCTCTAAAATAGGGTCCCCACAATTATTACTTTTTTGTTTAAATAGCCTAAAAACCACCTCTCTTGCTCAACCCACATTTTTCTTTCCTTTACAAAACCATAATTTTTTCTCCTAAAATATTCCCAAAACGGAAAAAAGGAAAAAATAAAGTTCCATTTTAAAAATTAGTACAAAGATTAACTAAGCGAATGGATGAAAACATGATGATTTCCTCATCTTCCTCCTCTTCTTTGATTTCAGCATCTCCAGTAACAAGTCAACAAAAACTTCAGTTTTTACTGCAAAACCAGCAACACTGGTGGAATTATGCCATTTTTTGGCAAACTTGTACAAATAAAATTGACAACGCTAGTTGTTCACTTTCCCTTGTTTGGGGAGAGGGCCATTTCCAGGGTATCAAAACCCCGTTACCTAAGCCCAAGAAGAAGCCCAACTTCTCGGGTTTTGACCTTCACGTTGACTTTGATGAAGGCATGTCTTCTATGGATGATGTTGTCACTACTGATGCTGAGTGGTTTTACATGACGTCACCTTCAAAGGTTTACCCCTTCAAGCAAAGATCAAGTCATTCAGGTGGGAGTGGGAGTGCCACATCAGCAGGTACTCTAGCTAAGGCTTTTACTACTGGTTCTTTGGTTTGGTTGAGTGGGGCCCATTCACTCCGTTTCTATAACTGTGAACGGGCCAAGGAAGCCCACTCTCACGGCCTTCAAACCCTTGTGTGCATACCCGTTCCTAATGGGGTTCTTGAGTTGGGCTCGGCGGAGGTGATTAAGGAGAATTGGGCTTTAATACAGCAGGCCCATTCTCTGTTTGGGCCTTTATCTAACCTTGATATGGGCCCAATGAAGCCCGAGTTTAGCATTGGTGGTAATGTTGGTGGTGGTGGTGGTGATGGTGTTGGTGTTAGTGGTGGTGTTATTTCTTTTTATGACTCGGGCTTGGTCGGTACAATCAGTACCGACCAAGCTCAACCCAGCTCAATGGGTTCGTTTGAGGATTATGACTCGGACGAGCCCATGAGCCAGCAAAGGGCGGTGAAGAAGAGGGGAAGGAGGCCTGGCACGGCACGTGAAGGCCAGGCCGCAGGTGTGAACCACGTGGAAGCCGAGCGGCAGAGGAGAGAGAAAATGAATAGCCGGTTTTACGCGCTCCGGTCGGTGGTTCCAACGGTTACTAGGATGGATAAAGCATCCTTACTCGCCGATGCCGTGGATTACATAAATGAATTAAAGGATAAAATCAATAACCTAGAGTCACAACTCAGAGTAGTAAAAGTCCCTAGCTACAACGATTGCAATTATGATAACCAAAGTGTGATTAGTAATAACAATAATAATGGTGTTGTTAATTGTAGGGTCCCACTTGAGGTTGAAGTTAGGGTTTTAGGAAACGAGGCGATGATTAGGGTTCAATGTGAGAAAGTTAATCATCCAGCAGCAAGGTTAATGGGTGTACTTAAACAACTGAAATTAGAAGTTCATCATGCGAGTGTTTCGACTGTTGAAGAGACGATGGTTCAAGATGTTGTGATTGTTAATGTTCCATATGAGTTGAAGAATGACGCTGTTATCAAATCTGCTATCATTAGTAGGTTAGACCAATAATGTTTTTTTAATTATAGACGTTTGTTTCTCTAATTCTCTTGTACAAGTATCATTAGTGTTACTATTATGATTTATAGTAAGGGGTAAGAATCGAACTCCTATAACAGATTTAAAGAGGTAAAAAGAGGACGTTCAACCACTAGGTCAACCGTAGAAGAATGAGAGGTAAGGAGGTATTTGTTGGTATTTATGTGTTTGTGGGAACAATGTTTTAAAGGCTTATCTTCTTATTGGTAAGTGAAAAGTTACGTGTGCCACGTTAAAAAAAACGGACATTTTTTATTTGGTGAAGGTATGTACAAATTCATGTCATGTCTACTAATTGTACCTGTGTAATAAATTGGGTTCAATGTGGGCAACATGTCGATGTCATCTAGCTGCATTGAGGATTACATTTAGTCTCAATCAATGTAGTACACCATCAATATCTTAGCTCGAGGCTGTAAATAATCTACTCCGTATATATTAAGATCAGATGAAATAACCAAAACTAATGTACTCCACATGATTCAATTATTCACTAGTTTTTGGGCCCGGGCGATGCTCCGGGTTACTACATTAGGGACATTCACATTTATTTATATATATATATATATATTGTTTTTTTGCAATGATAACATGAACACATGTAATAACTCAATGGTAAAGGCTTTATTGTTTAATCTCAAGGTCAAGGGTTCAAACCTTATGCAAACCATATTTGATAATTTTTTTAATGTATATGAAGATTACATGGAGCAAACCACCCATAAGAAGAGCGCCACGTGTCACATAAACTTTTTTTTAAATGCCTTTTAATATATAGTATAGATATTCTGATTATTAATTAAGTCTGGTATATTTAAGATAACTGACTCACAAATCTCATCCTAAATTAAGAACGTCGAGGTTTGAGTCCTCTCAAGGCATAAGATTGAGAATGTTGCATCGTGTAAGATGATAATGAGTTATAATTGTGTTTGAACTTAATCTGGTTTATTTTAACCCGTACCGATTAGTTTTTAATATTGCACAAAGAGCCGCAAAGGGCAATTCACAAAATAGAGTAGATGAGATAGATTCAAACCCATGTCTTAGATATCACCCTATAAGATTATACCAACTAAACTAGTTGACATCCGCATCCTTACCGATTAGTTCAATCTAGGAAAATATGAACATGTCAATTTTAGAAAATATTAAATGAGTTTTAAAATGAGTGAAATCAAAGATTCGTGATCCCTTATATGAAACATAATTCCGATGTTCTTGTTTTAGGCTCCGTTTAGTTTGAAATAAAATATTTCCATTGAATAGGGATGTTTCATGAGAAACATTTTTCAAAGAAAATCCAATTCCAAATTCCTTTGTTTGGTTCCTTGTAAAAAGTTCATAAAAAAATTTAAAAAATGAGAGAAGATGGATGAAGATTGATGGGAAGAAGGAAGGGGGAGGTCATGAGAAAAAGTGGTTTCTTTTCCTATTAAATGGAAACAGTTTTTCACCTCTGATAGAGTTATGGAAAATTAATTTTGCATTCCTCGCCAACCCAAACAATATAAAATTATTTAAAAGGGAAATTTTGTTATGTATAAACGCTTTACAAACAATGCACTTCCTTATAGCAGTAGCAGAGTATGACCAAGCAGCTAGCAAATGTTTTACTCGATCAAGATAGTTAAATTCAATTTATTAAAATCCGTTGAAATATCTTTCACGATTTTGTGCAAATCTTTGAATGACAAAACAAATCTTTTTTAAAAAATTATTATATTCCTCCATTCTATTTTTTAAAAGCTAAAATTAGTTCATTAATAAAATAGTCATACGACAATATAAATCAAACAAACAAATACAAAATAATTTGGATCAAATAGAATTTTAATCCGACAAAACAACGATCGTTGTGGATGAGATCTGACAATGAAAAACTCTCTTTCACATCGTTGTTTGATACATCATTCAATGATGGAGTCTTTCGATCTGCTACAGTTTTGACGGGGTCTTTCCTCCATTCTTATTTAGTTGACACGATTCTTTAATCACATTTTCCAATGCACATTTTTACCATTAATATATTTAATTTTGTAAAATAATACAAAATTAATATTTTGTAAATTTTTATCAAGATGATTCTAGAAAGATCTCACATGACTATATTTTATCTTATGCATAACTGCATAAGTAACAAAATCTAGTCAAAGTAGAATTTACGAATATTGCCGAAGTCAAATTATATCATATAAATAAGAACGGAGGAAATAACTTCTACAGAGTATACAATACGCTCCTTAACACCAATTGTTAATAGTTTCTCTCCGTAAGTTTATTTTCCTACATGTAATAGCATTTTATAGTACTACTACAATACTACTAGCTCTTTGTATATTTTGATCTAGTTGATAATTGGAGTTACATCTAAACCTAAGTCAGTGATCTGAGTTAATCCATGTTTTATATGTTGTCAACCAAACAAGTTTTAAGTTTATATTGAGGGAAAATATTGCGTTGTGTTGTTCGTGGACATACGGCTCTATTTATATTACAAACTAGTTATCATAACTTTGTAAATTTCCTAAGTCATATAAAATTATAAACTTCTATTATATCATATAACTCGGATATAACATAACTCTACAACATACAATATTCTATATTAAATAACTTCTCAGATAGTTTATACAGAAAAGCTAAAACACTTCTCAAATGAATACCATAAGTTTCTGATAATAACTCGGATGAATGCAATGAATTTCAGAAAATAAGAATAAGATCAAAAATAGAAGCTAGAATTTTTCATTTGTTCTGACATGATTTTTTATTTTTTACTTTTAGGAACATTACTTGTTCGGACATTATAATCCCGCGAGTAGCATATGGGAGTACAGGATTCAATTCTGAAATTCTGTAAAAAGTGGTAGTGAATATATGCATGATTGCTTTACGTTATACAATCATGCATTTAATTAATTACCGTGTTGCATCATTATCATGAACAAGATATATATATATATATATATATATATATATATATATATATATATATATATATATATATATATATATATATATATATATATATATATATATATATATATAGAACATGACATTATTAGACTAATAATAAAAAATTACGTACATGCAATGCACCTCGTGCTCAAATTTGTTTTAATAAAACTTCAAAATTTGTACTTAAATTCCCAGAATATTTTCTTCGCTCAAACAAGTTTTTTTCTAGCTAGTTACTTTCAAGATCGATGATATTGTGAGGACTGTATATAATTTGACATTTTGTACTATGTATCGTACTTTAATGGAATTAATCCTCGTTTATGTTATGATAATATGGTTAGTGTATGTGTTTTGACTTTTCTTTATGATGTTAGTAGGACCCCCAAGATCACCTTAGCATCCCGTGTTATTACTCTATGTCTCTATCTATGTTTCTCGATAAGTGTAACAATTTGACTCACCCATGTACCAATTTGGGAAGCATGGACACGCTATTGGGCTGCCGTGTCCCGTGCCCGACACGTATTGGACACCAACACGCCTTGGACAGGCGAAATCACGTGTCCGATTTTTTTTTGAAAAATTAGGACATAAGACACAAGACCGGATACACGATGGGCACGTCTTGAACCCATATTTCAATATTAATTAATATTTCACAAGGGAAGAACAAAAATGAGGGATGTGAGAGAAGAAGATTATCGTGTCATTTTATGTACTATAGTTCTATTTTCTTATTTGAATGTCGTTAATAAATTTAATTACTTTTTGCATATTATTTTATTAATGATTTTAATTTTCTTTGATATATTATATTATTTTAATATTATTATTTCTCGTGTCCCCCGTGTCCGTCATTTTTAAGACGGCGTATCTCCGTACCCGTATTGTGTCCGTGTCCGTGTCCGTATCCGTTTTGGTGCAGGTACCAATGTGTACTTTTATGATTAATATGACAATATCTTTAATCCCGGTTTAGTTAATCTTCGTACTTATATACGAAGTATATACATATACTACCTCTATTTTTTAAAAAAATTACACATTATTTGCACGGGCTCCGGTGTAATGTTTGACTGTTAATAAGTCCAATTCTGTACGACAAAAAATTATAAAAATTTGATATTTATAAAATATATCTTGACACGGATCTAACAAAATATCTCATGATAATTTTTGATAGATATAGTAGTGAGAATTTATGGTCAAAGTTTTTATTATTGGACACATTTTTCAAAGCGTAAAAAACTTAGTGAAACGGATATAATATATATATAATTAATGTTATGAAAATATATATTGCGAGTACTACAACATATTATGCAATAACATTCTTTTTATGTACTTCCTCCATTGACTTTACCTGTATCGTTTTTCTTTTATAGCAATAACATTCACGTCCTTTTTGCTGTGTTCACACGTTAAATACCCTCTTTACCCTTTACATTTCACATCTACGTATCATTGTATCCTGACTTTTTTTCCTCTCATCTGTATGTTATCATATGGACAATTTTAATATTTACAATTTTTCTAAATCTTTGTATCCTACCCATATAATATGAGTAAAAAAACAGAAGAAGTATATATATTAGTTCCAAAAAAAAAAAAAAAATTAAAATTAATACTCGTATGTGAATCAAACTAAAATTAAACGGTTATATTTATTCAAGAACAAAGGGAGCAATAATAAACTAATAAAACTACCGAGTGAAATTTGACTTAGTTGATACGGTCACATGTTATTTTATGTTGTTATCCTTGATTTTGATAGGAAAGTGGAAGTGTTCCATGAATCTGTTTTTCAAGTTTGCTAATTTACCCATGTGATGTAAAGGATATATTTTTCTATGTATAATTCATGCCTTTGTCATCTTCACCAAAACAATAATGAGACATCCTCTGTTTAAGGTTTTTGGAATCAAATCAATCAATATATTGATTATTGACTATGTCTCATCATTGTGGGTCCAAATTTTAATATCACTCATTCACCATCAAAGAATCTTCAATATCTCTTTTGTTGTCTTGTGCTGCCTTAATAATGTAGAATTTCATACTAAAGTACTCACTTCCTTTTATTACTTGCATTACGTTAGACTTTGTTATTATTCATATACGTAGTATTAAGTTTGCCTTAAATATTTTGTGTAATAACAATTAAATGTTAAAGTATTAATTAGGTTAAATATTGTTGGATAAGTCACAATACATTTTTCATAACATTAATAATATAACTTTTATAATTTTTTAAAAATAAAAAATTATAGATAATTCAATAGTTAAAAGAGTAAATAGGTCTGGAGGTCCCTAAACTTTGCCAAAAGGAGCAGTTAGGTCCCTCAAGTTTCAAAAGGAGCATTTAGGTCCCTCAAAATGGATGGAAACCGCTGCTTTTTGACTTCTGTTACTAACGTCTGTTAAATGAATTAAAAATAAAGGCAAATTAATATAAATGGCAGAAAAGGACAAAATAACAGTTACTTTTACATATTAACAATAATTAAATAAAGGGAAACCTTTTAAGTTAGCTTTTTACAAAAAACTAGCAGTTCAAAGTATTTAACAAGGCCATTTGTACCCAAATTATTCAACACTTAATAAAATAAAATAAAATAAAGGATCAACGCTTCCTACTAATAAAATCCCCCAAATTAACACACCCAACAAGCATAGGTTAATCAACAACATTTCTCAGAGACAATTTATCAACCACCTTGTGTGCACACCCAAGTAACTTACATTTCCGGTAAAATTCATCCGAGCTCAAACCCATAAACTCCATGCATCATCATCATCTTCAATCTCATGTTTAATCAGCAAGTCAGCAACTCATACATGAAATCTAACGAGCCTACGACTAATGAGGCAATATTAGGTACTTCCGTTTTTCTACAGTCTAATAAGTGTCAATTTGTCTTAGAGTTAGTGTAAAATGTGATACTTTACAACTAAGGTGTGTTTTGGGAGCTTTGTAAGGCCGTAAGGATTTGCATCTCCACCATGTCAATATGTCGTACTTAATTTTAGGATAATACAACACCCTTATGGGCTGTATATAAGGAGCTAATACTTGCTATCACATTTGGTATCATAGATTGGTAGGAGAAAAAGATAATGAGCCTCTGAGTGTTGGCATCACACCCTTCAATATAATCTGTTTAATTTTGCAAATTTATTTCTATTGTGGGTTTGCCTTGTCTCCGTTTTTTAGGCTTAAGCTTTGAGGGCAATGACAAATGTGAAATTACAATGGAATTGTTGGAGAAATCCAGGAATTAAGAAAGAGAAGCAGATTGAAGAGAATCCATAATAAAAGAGGAGAGAGAAAGAGAGAGAAAAAAGGTAGAAGAAGAACTAGTGGTAGTAGCAGACATCTGGGAGAAGGGAATTTGAAACTTTAGAGTTGTGGAAGAACAACAATTAGCTGAAGTTTATGGCGATAATTGCTGAAAATTTGGAGTAAATTTGCTTGGGTTACTCACTAAATTCGATTTGATTAGGAAGAGTTGTGGAAAAACCTAGAAAAGGGGAATATAAAGGGTGAAATGTGTAAATGGAGAAAAAACCATATGAAAAAGCTAAGTAAGTTGAAAAAGCTAAGTCATAATTAAAATCAGCTGTTTTCATTTATTTATACACGTGTAAATTAATTTTCCTTTTCTTTAAAGCGGTTTTATTATTATTTTATTGAACTTAACAGAAAATGAAACGGTGTTAACAAAAGTAGCTGATTCCATCCATTTTGAGGGACTAAAATGCTCCTTTTGAAACTTGAGGGACTTAACTGCTCCTTTTGCCAAAGTTTAGGGACCTCCAGTATAGTTTACTCATAGTTAAAATGATGCATTGGCAAGTGTGCTAGTCTAAATGATACAAGTAAAAAATAACAAAGGGAGTACTCTATATAGTCCTCCGTTCTCTAACAGTTACTCCGTATAACGTTTTGACTTTGGCTTTTATTTATAAATTTTTGTTTGACTCTATTTAGTGACTTTTTTTAAGGAAAAATTAATTAATTACTCCTTCGTACTAAGGAGTCACACTTACCCTTTCTAGCTGTATTTTATTAGGAATCACACTTCCATTTTTAGTACTCCATAACTTTTTTACCACACCTTCTAATTATTTAATATATCTAATTTCTTCTATGGACCACCACTACAATAAACTCCCTCTCTCCTTTGATTAAAATATTGTTTCCATCTTTTTTTTTTCTATTTACTTAATACTCCCTCCACCACTTATTTCATTATTTTTATTAGATTCAACTCTCCTTCATAATAAAATACAGAGTGAAGAATAAAGAGTCATACGACATTTACAAGAGAAATATAGATCTAACAAATACATGAGAAGTTGAATAAAATAAAGGTTTTCTTCATCAAAACTGCGGTTGTTGAATAGATTTTGCATTGTAGAACGTCTCCGTACATAACGTTGGAACATACAATCTTTCCAAAGAAAAGATCTAACGAATTGTTGAACACTTGTAGCTGCGAGGATGATTTCCACTTGATTCATCTGAATGTACTCGGGAAATTAATATTTGTTGTGATCAGCATAAAACTTCAACGAACCAATTCTACATAAATCGACTATGAGAAACGACAAACCAAACATACTAAAAATAAATTCATCATAGAGAGACTAACGAACAAGAATGAACTCCGCCCATATGGTGCATATTGAATTTAAGAGACATTTAGTTGAATTAAATGTAGAGAAAGGGCTAATTTATTTCCGATTTACAACGACCAAGAAAATAAACTCTAATAAAAAATTAAAGTAGAGGGGGGGGGGGAGGGGAGGGGATTATTTGATGGCGTATATGTAACGGGAACTATTGTTATGTGGGATCTTGTTAGATTTTTCTGAATTTTTAGTATCACGATATCAAATTTAATTTTTATAATTTTTATATATCTATAATTTGAAATACAAAGGGTTAAAATTATGCACTGGCAAAGATGAAAAACAAGACGGTACAATTAAAAAAGAACGGGGGAAGTATGAATTTGTTTGTGTATGAATTGGAGTATTACACTACAAGAATTTATCTTTAACGACAACCTAATTACGACGGGTCAAAAATCCCGTCGCAAAAGCCTTTTGCGACGGGGCTAACAACCAAACAAAGACGGGATCAACCGTCGCAAATGTCTTTTACGACGGATTAACGACGGGATTTTCTATTAACGACGACCCCCTTTTATGACGGGTTCGCGGCGGGAAACCCCGTCGTTAATCAACAATTATTGGCCTTTCCGACGGGATTTCACGTCGTTGATGGTACAATTTCTTGTAGTGTTATTTAAATTTTATTTTTCTTTGGAAGAACTGAATGTCAAGTATAATAAATAAAAAATAAAAATTGAACCGAATAGAGTGTTGCAGTACAAGTATACAAGTATGAATGGGGTTAGTAAAAAAAAACCATTCAGGTGTCTTGCTAAAATCAACTATTTCTAAAACCATATGCAAAGTATATGACAATAAAGGGAGCATGTTTTGCACTAAAATCAATTGACAATAGTAAAAAATAAATTCTCAAACTTATAAATTGATATTTTCTACCATATTTCTCCGATGATGGCATAATTAGCAATCCGAGTGACATTGCGTTTATTAATATTATTTCACTTTAATTATTAAGGCTTGTATTGATTGAATAGGTTAAATTTAAAGTAGAAAAAAATTGCATAAATTTACTTCGTAGTACACTGTAACTTTTAGTCGGTACAAAATTGTTTGTTAATGCCCCAAAATTAGTGGACTAAGTGGTTAGTTGTTAGTGCCTTAGTGGCATATTAATCTCCTAAAATAAAGTAGTATCTTAGGACTACTTAGAAGTTGTTAATCAGAATATTTAGTGGAGTAAATCGTGGCCCATGATTACCCACTAAGTACTAGCATTTCCTATTTTTCAGTTTAAGTTTGTTATTGTAAGCCTATATAATGGCTAGTTCATTATTGAGTTAAATATATCAAAAAAGCATTCTGCTAACTTTTGCCTTTTACTTTACAACAAATTTGGTATCAGAGCATTAGAGAAAGAAGGCACGTGCAGCCCTTTGTTTCTCTAAGTCAGGTTGGGTCCTCAACTAAAAAAAAAAAAGGAGAAAAGGGAAAGAGTAAAGTAGGAGAGAGAAACCCATCTTCTTCACACAAAAAGAATCCCCAAGTACGAGAGTGATACACTGTGAGTGAATCCAATTGAAATTGATGGCAACGAATGGCGTAAATACTTCAACTCAACCCCTCATTCCAACTTTTAAGGGGGACAAATATCATCTATGGAGTTTGAAGATGCAAACTCTATTCAAATCCTAGGATATGGTGGCAACAGGGTATACCGAGCCGGATGAAGCACCGGCGGAGCCCGATCAACGATTGCGAGAGAATCGAAAGAAGGATGCAAAGGCGCTGCTGTACATCCAAGGAGCACTGGATGACTCATTTTTTTTTTTTTTTTTAAAGACAAACAAAAATGGAACAATCGAAAAGTGTTGCTTGCTCGAGAGGTTTTCGGGAGATTCTCTCTCCTCGACCGCCATGGCTAGACCTCGAGGCAGACCTCCAAAGGTTACGAATGCGCAACCTGGAACCAACACTAACAAGCCATTAACACGTGCAAGCTCGAAGAACTCCATGAACACAACAATGGTGGGTGATGACAACATTTCTGAAATTTCTGCGGAATACCCAGATGATGAGATTGCGATTGAACCAACAATTTACACTCCACGTTCTAGTTTGGCTGCGCTACAGCAACGATCACAGGTTCGTTCGGATTTTAACGCGTGGATCAATGGTCTTAGTCAAGGTAAGGATGTGCGAACCCACTTTCGATCACACCCTTCCCCTGTTTTGAATATGACTAATACTATGAACACTGTGATTGGTTTGAATGATAATGAGAACAATAGTATGCCTGCTCCATTGATTAATCATGATGATGTGGTTACCCCTGTTCAAATTGATTTGGAGGACATTGAAGAAGAGGTGCAATACTGGAATTCAGCCCTGGTTTGTTACATTTTGGGGGCTAATCCACCACAAAATGTTATGGAAGGGTATGTGCATCGAGTATGGGGGAAACTAGGGGTGGACAAGGTCTCATTGGTGGGGAAGGGGATTTTCTTGGTCCGTTTTCTTACAATGGAGAATTGTCACAAGGTTTTGAATGGAGGCCCTCAATTCTTTGATTCCAAACCCTTGGTTATCAAAGCTTGGACACCAGAAATCAATTATGCTAAAGAACCTGTTAAAAAGTTACCCCTATGGATCAAGTTGCCTGGGTTGAATGTGAAATACTGGGGGGAGAAAAGCTTATTCAAAATTGCTGGTCAAGTAGGTAGTGCAATTAAGGTAGATCAAGCTACAAAGAATCGTGATAAACTGATGTTTGCTAAAGTGTTGGTGGAAGTTACTTTAGAACAAACCTACCCTAACACAATATATTTTGTGAATGAAGAAGGGTCCACAGTTGCTCAAACTGTGGAGTATGATTGGCTACCTGTCAGTTGTTCTGTTTGCAAGGGTATTGGTCACACTCAAGTGCAATGCAAAAACAAAGGAACCAAGAAAACCAAGAAAATGTGGGTTCCTAAGCAGGTGGCACCTGTTGTTCACACTGTTAGGAAGCCTACTAATGATCAACCAGTAAATGAGGTGATTGTGGAAACCAATGTCTTGGAGGGGTTCACTCAGGCTGTAGGTTTCAGCAAACACAGGGGGCAACAACTTAAACCTGTGGTTACTAGGAACTCTTTTCACTTGCTCTCTGCAGAGAAGGGTGAAACTGATGTTGAGAATGATACTGACACTGAGTATGATGAGTCAGATGATGAGAGTGTTGAATTAGGCAAGGGATTGACGTCCCTTCAGCCTAATGGATAGTGTTCTTTGTTGGAATGTGAGAGGTCTAAACAGAATAGATAAGCAGAATGAGGTGAGGAAGCTTATAGCTACCCACCAAGTGAAACTGTTTAGCCTCTTGGAAACTAGGGTGAAGGCTGCTAAGTTGGGTGCCCTGTATTTAAATCTTTGCCCCAACTGGTGCTTCACCACGAATATCAGCTGTCATCAAAATGGTAGGATTCTGATTGCATGGGATCCTGATTCTTTTGAAGTGGATATCATACATATGAGCAACCAGTTGATTCATTGTCATATAGTCACTAAAGGGTCTGGTGTGGGTTTCTATGGCACTTTTGTATATGGGTTTAACTTTCCCAAAGATAGGGAGCCTCTATGGGACAGCCTTAAGAGTATTGCAAGCATGTGCAATGACCCTTGGGTTGTGATGGGAGACTTTAATGCAGTCATGGAACTGGAAGACAGAATTGGATCAACAGTCAGACTCAATGAAATTCAACCCATGAGTAACTGCATGAGCTTGTGTAATTTATCTGTCATCAAAACTGTGGGAAGGCATTTTACTTGGAATAATAAACAGGAGGGAGCAAATAGAGTGTTCTCCAGGATTGATAGAGTTCTAAGCAACACAAAATGGAGTGATATTTTTGAAACTGCTGAGGCTGCCTACTTAGATGAAGCCACTTTTGATCATTGCCCAATGATTCTCAGGTGTTATAAGGCTGGCTGTGTGAAGAGACCTTTTAGATTCTTCAATATGTGGGTCAATGCTACTAACTTCATGGAGTTAGTTGAATCAACTTGGGGCAAATATGTCTATGGTTGCCATATGTTTAGAATTGTTCAGAAACTCAAGTGGTTGAAGCCAGTACTGAAAGCTCTTAATGGTCAAGGTTTTAACAACCTTGAAACTGAAAAGATTAGACTCCACCATGAACTGTTGCAAGCACAGCAGGCTCTCCATTTGGACCCCTACAATGTCACCCTAGCTACTGCAGAAAAACAAGTGGCTACTCACTATGCTAGTGCCCACAAGAACTATCTTTCTTATTTACAGCAGACAGCTAAAATTCACTGGTTGAAAGTAGGGGATGAAAACACTAGGGCTTTCCATCAAAGTATCAAACACAGGAGGAAAAGAAACAAGATTAACTCTATCCAAACTGAAAAGGGTGATTGGATTAGAGATGAAAAAGGCATACACCATGCTTTCACTCAGTACTATGGTGATCTGTTTGGTCAAAGTTCTGAACAAAGAACTCCTGTCAACTCTGTAATTATAGACACTGGCCCAAGATTAACTGATGCTCACAAGGAAAGTCTACAATGCAGGTTCACTCATGTTGATATCAAGAGGGTTCTTGATTCCATTCCAAATGACAAGGCACCAGGAATGGATGGCTATAGCAGTTTATTCTTCAAAACTGCTTGGCCTGTGGTGAAAGATGACATCACCAGAGCCATTAATGACTTCTTCTCTACAGGGAAAATGCTCAAGGAGATCAATGTTACAAGCATCACTCTGGTTCCAAAAGTGTCTGTTCCTAGTACTGTGGGGGATTTCAGACCCATTGCCTGTTGCTCTGTGATTTATAAGTGTATCTCAAAACTTATGTGTGAAAAGCTTAATGCTGTGCTTCCTGATATTATCTCACACAATCAAGGGGCTTTTGTTGCTGGAAGATCAATCCTTCACAATGTTCTTGTCTGTCAAGATATTGTGAAAATCTACAGAAAAAGTCAGAAACAACTGGGATGCCTCATGAAACTTGACCTCAGGAAAGCTTATGATACAGTAGCATGGGATTTTATCAAAGAGATGATGACTGAACTGGGTTTTCCTACTCACTTTATTGGCTTGATCATGACTTGTCTTTCCACAACTCAATACTCTTTAATGATCAATGGTGCTCCTAGTAAGTTAATTCAACCCCAGAGAGGCCTTAGACAAGGGGACCCTCTCTCTCCTTTGTTGTTTACTTTGTGCATGGAGTACTTCTCCAGAGCTATGAAAGCTGTAGGGAATCATCCTGATTTCCATTATCACCCAAGATGCAGAAGCATGAGACTCAACCATTTGTGTTTTGCAGATGATTTGCTAATGTTCTGCAAGGGCACCCCTGCAGTTGTTCAGCTCATGTTGGATGGTTTTAATTGTTTCTCTAGTACCACAGGCTTGCAAGTCAATCCAAAAAAGTCCTCTATTTTCTGCTGTGGGATGAACTCTCAACTCCAAGATAACATAGTGAAGCTTTCAGGTTTCAATGTGGGGTCTATTCCTTTCACCTATCTGGGTGTTCCCATCAGTGCTAAGAAATTGAGAGGGGCTGAGTGTGATGTTCTCATTGACAAAATGGTGGCAAGAATTAAGATATGGAGCTCCAGGCATATCTCTTTTGCTGGTAGAATGCAGCTTGTCAATTCTGTTCTAATGAGTATCAGTGTTTATTGGTCTCAAATCTTCCTTTTTCCAGGGGCTGTTCTAAAGAAAATTAATGCAATATGCAGATCCTATCTGTGGTTTGGGACTTATGCTGACAACAGACCAGGTGCTGTAGCTTGGGACAAGTTGTGTTGTGCAAAAAGTGAGGGGGGTCTAGGTTTTAGAAATCTGGTTCTATGGAACCAAGCAGCTATTGGCAAACAAGCTTGGGCAATCTCTAAGAAAGAGGATAATCTGTGGGTTAAGTGGGTACATGCCATGTATGTGAAAGATAGAAATTGGGTTCAGTACACAGCCCCAATCACTGCAAGTTGGGCTGTGAAAATTGTTTCTAAAGTAAAGAACATGTTCAATGGGAAACTCCAATCCCATGATTGGCTCACTGTCAGCAAGTATGCCATTAAGGGAATGTATCAAAACCTGAGTGAGGTTCAAACCAAAACCCACTGGGCTAAACAGGTGTGGAACAGATACAGTGTTCCCAGACATAGGTTCACTATGTGGTTAGCTAGCCAAGACAGATTGAAGACAAGGGCTAGATTGGTTAAGGTTGGCATTGGTAATGACAGTCAGTGTGCTGTTTGTTGTTGCTCAGAAGAAACAATTACTCATCTGTACTTTGGGTGTGCTTATAGTGCTAGTTGCAAGGCTATGGTGTTCCAATGGTTAGGCCTTTCTGACCATAGGGGTGATCTCCATAGAACGCTGATTTGGCTGAGAAGACAAGGCACAAGCAAGTTCAGAAAACAGGTGATCTATGCTGCATATGCAGGCCTAATTTATCACCTATGGAGAGCTAGGAATCATGCAGTGTGGGATGCTGTGGTGCCTACTGTGTTGCAAACAGTTAAGCAAGTCAAGATGGACACCAAAGGTCGAATTCAACAGCTGATTGGGAAGAAAGTTAAAGCTTCTGATGTTGAGTGGTTTAGTGCTTTGTGATAGCAGATTTTGTTTTTAGTCTGTTTCTCTAAGTCGTGTTAGGCTTGCTAAGCCTGTTTGTTTGCTTGCCTTTGCTTAGGAAAGCTTGGTTGTAAAATTGTGTTTTGGTGATCAATAAAAATATCTTATTTGCCTTGCCAAAAAAAAAAAAAAAAAAATGGAACAATCTTTTAAAAATCAGGGTTATTAATAAAAACAAAAACAGGATTTGAAGTGGAGAAACATAAAAGAGATGCTAAAGGGGAGAAACATACAGTAAAGTATAGCTTTGATTGGTGGTAAATTTTACTGTCTTTTCATGAAATATCTCCGAGTTTTGAATAAATTTACCAAATGTTTTCAACTTTCCATAATACATAAAATTACCCAAATATCAATACTTAATACACCAAATACCCTATAGATGACGTCATCAACTCTTAATCAACCCAATTAACATATAATTAACCCACCCATACCCTCTAATTGACCATTTTTTTTCCTTTTTCTCATCCCGTTCCTCATTCCCTTTCCTTCATGGAAGAGCACTACGCCCAAACCCAACACGGTGGCGGCGAAGGGCCGACGAGGATGGGTGATGAAAACAAGAAGGAAGCATCTAGCATCCCACTTGTATCTTCTCTATTGTGTCGCATGCGAAGGTGTTGCATGCTGCGGCCACCTCATATATCCCCTTCCACGACCAACCTGGTATGGCCCTTCGCCGATACCGTTTCATCACCCATCATTGATGCTCCTTTAATTGGTAAATTTTTTGAATTTCTTTCATCATTTAACTAAGATTAATGGAACGCAAAACCCCAAATTGATCAGTGATCTAATTTCTAGAACCTACCATCCAATTGATCTGGAAGGGTGACTTCCTCACTAGTAAGCCTCATATCCATTAAATCTTCAAGTTCAATTCAGCAAAAATCAACGCAGACTCCACATTTTAAGATCTAAATCTCTCTCCAGATTCTAACATTTTAAGATCTAAATGTTTGATTCGATTTGTTTGTGCGTTTGTTTGCGACGGTGTTGACGGAAATAGTTCAGAAATAGAAATACTAAACGACAACCGTAGAGGTTGAGGAGAGAGAAAGGGAATCGACGACGGTGAAGGTGGAAAATCAGAAGCCCAAACTGGAAGAAGAAGGGGGGGAGAGAGAAAAGAAAAAAGTGGATTAATTAGGAGTTTAGTGGATTAATTGTGAAGAACTGGGTTAACACGAGGGTTAATTGGGTTGTTTAAGGTTGATGACTTCATCAAGGATATTTGGTATATTAAGTATTGAAATAGAGTATTTTTATGTATTATGGAAAGTTAAGGACGTACATTTGGTGAATTCCTTCAAAAATGGGGGATATTTCATGAAAAGACCCTAATTTCTATAATTATCCAATTAGCCATCAATTTTGTTAATATTAAACCCAATACGACAATGAGTTTCAGTTATGATATATTAATAGATATTTATTTAGGAGATATATTACGTTATTGTATTCCTATTTTACGAGTTGTATTTAGGGATAGATTTGTTAGTATATTGGTTTCTCCTAAATTGTAATATTCTAGCAATATTGTGTTTCCTAATACTAGGACTAGGGTTAGGAAGTTGGGGTATATAAAGGGATTTATATACCATTATGATTCATATGGTTGAGATCCTGAGCTTGAGTATAGTTTGAGAGAAACACCGGTGAGGTTGATTGATTGTATTGATAATAACGATTTTGATTAATAATACAAGTTGGGACGTGGTTATACCACGTTATTTTTATTGTGTGTTCTTTGTCTAGATTGTTATCTCGTACTATTGCTAACAAGTGGTATCAGAGCTAAGGTTCGTGATGGAGAAATTTGGTGGAAGGTTCGAGATTCAATTGTTCAATGGAAGAAACAATTTTGCCTTATGGAAGAGCACGGTGAAAGATCTCCTAATCCAACAAGGGTTGTATGGAACCCTTGAAAACAAGAAGCCTACCGAAATAGAAAAGGCAAAGTGGGAAGACATGAAGTTACGTGCGGCATCGACAATCCGGTTGGCCCCTGCACCGGAAATTAAGTATGATGTTCTTGAGGAAGATAACCCTAAAGGTTTGTGGGACAAGTCGACAAAGACATATCAGTCCAAGTCTTTGGCCAACAAGTTATTTCTCAAGAAAGATTTGTTCGGACTCGAGATGGAAGAAGATGGAGATTTAACTGAATCTTTTCAATGGCTTGATCAACCAACTGAATACTTTGGATGAAAAATTAAGGATGAGGACAAAGATATTCTTCTACTTGTGTCTCTACCAAAGAAGTATAATACAGCGATAACTTCTTTGTTGGTGGGGAAAACGAAGTTGGCTTTGGAAGAGACTATTGTTGTTCTTCTAGAGAACGAAAAATTGATAAGCAAGGATCGGGTGACTCATTAGATGGAGGAGCATTCGTGGTACATGCACGTGACAAGAGAAAGAAATTTGGTAAGAAACATAACCCTAATATTAAGTGTTTCTATTGTGGAGAGTTGGGTCATATACAAACTATGTGTCCCAAGGCAAAAGAAGACTTGAAAGAGTTGAAGAAAACTCGCGAGAAGGGACGTGTTTCGTATGCGGAAGGAGATGATGATGATGTTGGTGATGCTCTTTTGGTTCAAGAAGATAAGGGCCCAAAAGACGGTTGGGTGCTTGACTCGGGAAGTTCTCATCACATATGTGTTAGGAGGGAATGGTTCTCATCCTATAAAGAGTGTGAAGGGAAGATGGTCACTTTACCGAATGGTAAGAAGGTAAAAGTTGAAGGCATTGGTGAGGTTGCGGTAAAATTTTGCAATGGTCGTGTTCGGAAGTTTGCTGAAGTGAGGTACGTACCAAAGCTAGAAAGGAATATAATTTCATTGGAAAGATTAGATGGTTTGGGTTGTACTGTTATGGTGAACAACAATAGTTTGGAGGTCACTAAAAAGGGTTCGGTGATACTCAAAGGTTGGAAGAATAAAAGAAATATATTTGTGTTAGATGGAGTTGTTCTTGTTCGAGGGGAGGCATTGTCGGATGGACGACGGTGTTTCAATGGAGTTAAATCGGTTGTGGAACCTTATTGGGTCGAAGGGGAGAAATTGTTAATATGAACCCAATATGGCAATGAGTTTCATTTATGGTATATTACTAGATATTTATTTAGGAGATATATTACGTTATAATATTCCTATTTTACGAGTTGTATTTTAGGGATAGATTCGTTAGTATATTGGTTTCTCCTAAATTGTAATATTCTAACAATATTGTGTTTCCTAATACTAGGACTAGGGTTAGGAAGTTGGAGTATATAAATAGGGATTTATATACCATTATGATTCATATGCTTGAGATCCTGAGCTTGAGCATAGTTTAAGAGAAACACATATGAAGTTGATTGATTGTATTGTTAATAACGATTTTGATTAATAATACAAGTTGGGACGTGGTTATACCACGTTATTTATATTGTGTGTGGTTTGTCTAGATTGTTATCTCGTATTAATCCTAACAAATTTATCCCCATCTCTTTGGACAATGCATTAGATTCGTGGACCTTTGTGAATTTCCAAATTAGAACAATAAGCACCTTTGTCTGTAAAGAGTAAATTTTAAAGGCTTTGTGTGATTTAACTGAATTAAATTGAAATTTACTTATCTAAACTGATTAAATTTGAATAGACTAGGTTACTCAATCATTTAATCGCATTGATACAACTAATGCAATGTCTTGTATAATAACCATTATCCAATGAAAATATGACCAACTTAGATTTGACATGAGATTGACCATACAAAGCATTGTTGGATCGTATAATATATCTACGATCCAATTTTCGCAAAACGATATAGGTCGCAAGCAGGAACGCAGAGATGGTGGGATCGTAGCAGAATCGGTCAGTATTGTAGCAAAATCAGAGGGATTGTATAGTATCAATGGGATCGGAGTAGGATCAGACGATCCTAGTTTCACTTAAATTGGTGCAGGATAGGTCAGGATCGTGCATGATTAGGATCGGTAGATCATAGCTTTTTACTTATTACAATGATCCCTAAAGCAACTAACTTTCTCTTTTAAGCCCAAAAAATGATAAATCAATTTCATAAACAAAAATATTTATCTTCTCTATTATATATATAACTATTACGAAGCCATAATGGCTTCGTAATATCTATATTATCCGAGAAAAAAATATGAATTAGCACCCATATTGTTTTAAAGATGTGTATTTATTCATTTAGCATTATTTACTGCTTTATACAATTTTGTAGGATCTTACTATCTGATTCTACCAGTTCGATCATATTCTCCTTACTGATCCGGAGTGGGATTCCAATCCTAACAACCTTGATACAAAGTATACAATACAATATCCAAAAGGCACAAAACGAACTTAATGAGTTTCTTGTAAATCATTCCTTATTTGATTGTTCCATGAGAAATAAAATCACTTTCTTGTAAATTATTACTTCATAAATGATTTAATGTAATCTTAGCGTATAAAACATGTTTACAATAAATTGTTATTACTCTATCCGTATATATATATATTTTTTTGAATAGGCTTTAGTCAAAATTTAACGGTAAATACTCACTATTATAGTTATCAAAATATTATTGTTTGAGATATTATTGGATTCTTATCAATATGTATTACGCAAGTGTAATAGAACAAATTTCTACTACTTTAGAGCAACTCCAAGGGTAAGCTACAAGGTGTTGTGACTAAGTTTTCCACATCAGATTTCTAGTTACAAATAATTTAAGCTACAAATTTTTGCATTGATGGACTACAATATCTCGTAGCTCCCTATAACATTTAATTTAAACAATTAATTTATTGAGTTATCTGCCCAAAATAGCTACAGGGCTTTTAACAGTGATTTATGTCATTGTTATACCAATTGTGGGCTACATGCTCACATGTTTTTTTTTTGTGAACAGTTTTCTTTTATAACCATTGAAATTACTCTGCTACTCCTATGTATTACACAGGTATAATAGAACAATTTTCCGCTATAAGCCAAAAGATTAACAAGTCTCCCATTTACACCCCTTAAACAACAAAATTCCTACAACTGTTAAAGTGCGCATGTTTATACTCCGTATTTTTTAACCATAGAACCACTAATTATTGAATTAGCTGTTCCTTTTTTGTAAAAGAGAATGGTATGCAGGGAAATATTTGTAAAAGTAACTATTTACTCTCTTTTTTTTACTTGCATTACTTCGTATTTGGTACTATGAATATATTAATATATAATAATCAAATGTTATTATGTAAAATGTTGTTGGATTATCAAAATACATATTTTCAACTTTTTATAACTGTTACAAATATAAAATTAGAGATATTTAATACAAATGATGTATTGATAAATATATCGGGCAAAATGAGGGAGAAATATAACAAATGCGGAAATAGAAGTTTGTAGTTAGCTGATTGTTTGGGCCGAATGTAACCCCAGTTTTTTAGTAAATGATTGCATAATCATGGGCCATGGTTTAAATTATATTAATGGGCTCAAATTTATGTGACAGACCTATGGTTTTGTTAGGGCCTACTCTTTGATGCATACTCATTAGAAATAAAGAAACCAACTTCATTGAGTTGTGGAAAAAGAACATCATAGATTAGATTCGTTAATTGGCAAAAGTTGTCCAACTAAACTTGCGCATATAACAAAACAATAATATACGAAGTATGAAATTTGTAGCTGGCCCATTCATTTTAGGTAAAGAGAATGTAATCACAAAATCCAATGTGAAACCCACGTTGTGACTCGGAAGTGAAAAGGTCAAACTCGATTAATTACGTTATGTTTGAGAGTGATTAAAGAATTGACATACGTAACTGGTCTGACTAACATGAAATATGCACCCAACTATTAGTATACAAGAATTCAATCCAAGTCACATGGATGCAACTAATATTCCGCCTTAACTTATATTGATGTGTCGACTTCAATTATTTTTCCAACCACAGATGAATGAGAATACAAAAGAATTCAAAAATATCTTATCCTTTAATTTCATTTCTTAATTTCCTACAACGTAACCGTATAGAAACATTGATCTAATTGTAAACATTTGAGCTAACTGTTAAATGTGATGTATCTCACACTATTTGCATAATGTCTGTGTATTGTAATCTATTTTGTATCCAGGTACACCAATCTCCCGAGTACAAGATGGAGGTGCTTGAGTCATTCAATGACCCAGTGTTGACCATCAACCTTAACCTTAAACCCATGAACCTTAGCAAACAAATCAACGGCTCTCCTAACACCTCTATTATCATACTTTGTATGATAATCATGCCCAAACATCACCCCACCTGGCCTAAGCAGCTTGTGGGCCCAGTTTATATCCGACCAAGCCGAATGAAAGTCGTGACCCGCATCCACCTCTATCAAATCCGCCATTACCCCCATCTCGCAAAGTTTCTGCAGAGTTGACCCAGTCGAGAACGGAATCGGCAGTATCGACTCGGTCGCGTTGTAGTACACAACATTTTGGAGGAATTGAGCCATCAGCAATACGTCGCCGTTTTGGATGGGGACGTATTCGGTTCGGTCTCGAAACCCAAGCCAACCCCTAAAATCGTCGAGGCAGAGAATTTGCGTGTCGAGACCGAGTTGACGAGTCAACCCGGCCATGTGGGTTGCTGACGCGCCTAAGAATGTTCCGACTTCGATGATCACCTTTGGGCGAACTTTGTTGATAAGGTTCTCGAAAACGGCACCGTTTGATCCCCACCCTTTGACTCTCTTGGGAAGTAGTAAATTCGCCAAGTGGGGCGGAGGGAAGTTATCGTACGGGGAGGTCCCGTTGAAAACTCGGTTCAAAATAGTGGACCGGGTTAACTCAGGTGGAATCGGGTTCGCACACTCCGGTCCAAACCGATTGTGATCGTTGTTCTTGTCGAGAATCGGTGGCGACGCGGCCGGAGGGCAGTTACAAGTCGTTAAGGTTGTGGATACAGTTGGAGTCGATGAAGAAGTAGCAGCAGTAGTAGTAATTTGATTGGAGGAGAGAGAAGGTGAGGCGGTAAAATAGCCAAGTGCGTACGTTAAGATAAGGAGGATAAGATACGCCGCGGGCTTTGGGTTACGTAGATAATTTCCGGAAAGTTTCCAGAATCTTCTATGGTGGAAAGGATGATGATGCTGCTGGTGATGATGATCTTGATCGTCTTTCATGGCGCTTGGTAGTATTGTCGAAGAGAGAGAAAGTAGGGGAAGACGAAGGAAAAAAGAGGGAACGAGCTTTTTTATGGAATGGGAGGGTGGGGAAGTGAAACTCAAGTATACAATACGTAGATATTGGTATTTTAAGGTGAGATTAATTAATTAATTTGGTATTATTATTATTGCCATAACAATATTAATATAAATATTATTATAATAATTATTATTACCATAACAATATTAATAGTAATATTATTATTATTAAGGTATTATTAATAATAAAAATAATATGAATAATAATGTATGATTGGTAGAAGCTGAAGCATAGGACAGAACAAAAAACTAAAAAAATGTATTGATAAGTTTG
Organism: Spinacia oleracea; assembly: GCF_020520425.1. NCBI lineage: Eukaryota > Viridiplantae > Streptophyta > Magnoliopsida > Caryophyllales > Amaranthaceae > Spinacia > Spinacia oleracea. The sequence goes on from NC_079488.1 coordinate 107,776,048, forward strand.
CTTAAGCTAATCCTAGATAAAAGTACCCAAAACTTATACTTGTGCTTGAACTAAAAAAAAATACCAAAAACTGATAAATTTGGTTTAAGCTAATTCTAGAGAAAGGTTTGTCACACACAAAAAAAAAAAAAAAAAAAAACATTTAACGAAGTACTCGGCCGTATGTTACTAGTTGAATTTTAAAGGTGATAATACAAAGAAGTTGATGTTGGAAATGTTCAGAGATATTGGTTTGAACTTCCTAAGTGGAACAATTCCAATTTTCCAATAAGTTTAATTTCAATGCATTATTCCGTAAAATTTATCTGTTCGTTCAATATTTAAAATGTCTAAAATGTCTTATACGCACTTTGTATACAACAAATTTATTATAAATCGGAACATTCCGTAACTTTTATCATGCTTTTGGTAACATTTTATATATTTTAATTACCTTTTTTTACCTTACTGATAAAAAGGAAGCATTTATATGTGATATTTAAAATTTACAATATTATGCATCCATATCCAAAACAAAAAGTTTCGAAATTGCTAAGACAAATATTTCGTACTACGTACTTTGAAGGAAAAATTGATACTGACAGTCCCAACTATGGTCACTTCACTTTAAAAGGTCACAACTTTTGATTATTCTAGTGTGGTCTCAACTTTGAGGTGTGTTTTCCGAGAATGGTCCTTTAGCTTAATTAACCTGTTAATTAAATTGATTTAAGCATATCATACTATTCCATTAACTTAATTTAATTTAAAAACATGATTATTGGATGAGAGATATGAGTCTTAATTAAGTTACATAGCACTTAATTTTAACTAAGGGACTATTTTTTAAAAGGACCCTTTATAGTTGGGACCACTCTGAGATAATTAAAAGTTTGGACCTTTTAAAGTAAATAGGCCATAGTTAAGACCGATAATATCAATTTTTCCTACTTTGAATCTTTGATAGTATAAGGAATTAAGCGGAGTCAAAATTACCAATAATTAACGTAGGAATTAAGTTGGGTTTATTGCGGAAAAGTGTCATTGGACCATTCGTTGCTTGCATGACATTAATTCTTGATTATTATTTTCTCGTGGGTAGAGTCAATTGTTTAGTTGGTATTACTCAATGATTTGTTCCGATTTTAATAACATTTTCAGAAACCTCATATTCTTCATATCTCTTGCACGTCGTGTTAACCCATGTTAGCCTTTAACTTATCGAGTTTCTGGTTTAATCAACATTAATTATTTAGCTAATGTCAAAGAAAAATAAAAACATTAATTGTTTAATTTTGTTTATACAGCCTCAAATCCAACTTCGTGGCCTGCATTAGTACTAAAACAATGTCCTAGTATTGTTTAATTTTGTGGTTACTAACATTGGTATGACTTTGTAGATTAGCTTTTAAACTAATGCCTTCCGTCTAAGCCATTAGGTTGTGTATTTTCCAATTCATAACACTTTATTTAAATACTCCATAAATTTTAGGTCTAATAACTTAATTTGAGTTTAAATAATTTAAAAAATCATAAAAGTTAAATAAGGTTTTATAAGTTCTGATAAGTTCAAATCTTATACGTTGAATATAACGTACCATAAGCCTCATTTGACACAAAAGCTTTAAAGAGAAGTATATGAACAGATTCTACTAATTAGACTTTTTATTCAGTTATTCAATACTCCCTTCGTCTCGGAATACTTAGACAATTTTAACTTTTTACACTATTCACATAATTCACTTTGACCCTATTTTATTTCTAGTTTATGAAAACAAATATTAATATATAGTATATTGTTGACTTTATCTTAATATATATATTCAAAATACTAATATCTTATAAGTTTTTATAATATGTACGGAGTAGTTAAAGATATTGGTGGTCAAAGTGGTGCATGGGCATGTATTTTCAGTCTAAACGGTGCGACCATTCCAGAACGGAGGAAGTATATGAAGATTCTACCTCTCTACGTATCTTGAATTGAAAAAATCAAGCGCAACCGCTTCTTCTTTACTACTTCGTACTGACTTTACCCTTTAATAATATTATTAATAATTATTATTTCCTGTATATCCAGATAACAGGAAATTAGGAAAAGGCCCTCACAGAAACCAGAGCCACTTTGAATTACAATTACACGTCTCTCTTTAACCTTTTGTTGCTTTTAAAAATATGCACATTTCGAAGTCCTCTTCTTTTCCTTTAATAATACTCCCCGAACTTTTTTCTTCATTGCTTGTAAATGAATAATTCCTTCTTAATTTCTCACCAAATGACCATCAATTCCTACTCAGTACGGAGTACAAGTTTTCCCAACAGGACAATACTAGTTCTATCAGTTCACCAAATTGTAGAATACTACTTGTAAGTTGTAACCTAATTGTATAATCATTTACACCCCTTCTATTTCCTCGAAACCTTTCACCATCCCATTTAACCCAACACAGACGCATTAAACATGCTATAACATAGGTTAACATCGTGTTAAATGATACGAGTGAGTAAAAGAGAGGGAGAGAAGGCAGTTTACTTCAAGATGACTTTTCTGGCACAGCTGCAAATCCACACCCGCGGCACAACCCTAAGGAAGATCAAACATCAATCTATTCCATAGATAAAGGTGGTCTAGAATCATACTTGGCATGATTTGGTAATGCTGGACTTTAATTTTTGCCAACATGTTATAGGACATAACAAATTAACAACCATAACAGAAACACTACATCTTTCACTAACTTTGGCTAAATTAACAAACAAACAAACAAGAAAATTACACTTCCTATTTCAAGCTTACCAAAGATGAGGCTAGACCACCGCCATCGACCATCGTCTTCTTGTGTGGAGACACACATATCCCTACTTATCAACATTCATATGCCTAAAAGTTGTTAAGGCATTGTCATGGTTCCCCTTCACTATCGCGTCCGGCACCCCCACCCAGATTTCCTTGTCCGTCCCCTGTGGACCCTACCTCAGGGCCATCTTGCTTGTTTCCACCACGTGTGTCACTTGACACAGGTGGCCCACCACCGTTACCACCCCCATGCATCGCTTCAGGTTGCATGGGATGTATCCCATCACTAGGTCCCGCGGGTCTAAAGTTCATTTGCCCAGGGTTGGCCTGCTGCTGGTGGTGTACATGAGGTTGTTGCTGATGTTGTTGCTGAAGTTGTTGCTCATGAAGTGGATTTGTGAACTGTGCGGGCATCCTAGGAGGGAAAACACCTTGCTGTTGAGCCATTGCAGCAGCCGCTTGCTGCTGCATGTAGTATGCTCCTTGTTGCATAGCAGGATGTGGGGCCACCTGCAGGTAACGTTCTATGCATAAGCACAAAGATTACAGCATTGGCATATGGTCAGTAAAGTGATGATGTAAGCAAGCATACTTGGGCAGGTACTGCAGCCACCTGAGGCTGAGCATCAGCTATTGCAGCCAGATACATCAAGTTTTTCTGAAGCTGTGCTTGATATCTGCAGAACAAATAAAAGATTAGTTGGATAGGTAAAAACAGCATTGCCTAAGACTGAAGAAGTTACGAGATAGTGGCAATCATTCCTAGTAACAATCTGCTGAAGTATGAATCGCTTTAGGCCCCCGAGGTATATGTTAACTTCTTTGGGCCTTATGCTTATGCCATCACATGCTAATATAAAGCAAGCATCTGGGCATGGCCTTATGCAGTTATGCAGACTACTTAGAGCAACTCCATTGGTTAGCTACAAGGTGGTGTAGCATAATTTGCCACATCAAATTTCTAGCTACAATGCTTTTAAACTACAAAGTTTTCCATAGATATGTTACAATACCTTGTACCTCCCTATAATTTTTTATTTAATATATAATTTTATATATTTTACCTTTTCACTTTTTTTTCCATGAGCTACCCGCTCAAAAGAGCAACAATAGCTTGATAGCTGATTATATAATTTTTGTATGAACGGTTGGCTAGTATCTCTGAACTCAAAGAAACCACTTTATGTCTTTTTGATGGCTTATTGTTATAATGCCCCTGGTACTAGGGCTCATTACCCTGGAGTTATTACCCATATAACGGAGAGTGATTCAGAAGGAAAGGGGGAGGGGGGGGGGGGGGGAGAAAGGGGCCAAACTGTTAACAGCATGCAGGAAGGAACCATTATTGACAAGGATTGAGAAAAGGTAAATGTAGAGAAGCAACCACATGGATGTAAGGTGCGTAATTACCAGTTCATATGTTTCTGAAAAGCAAAAGCTGTTCAAACAGATCCAAATCCAACTAATAAAAAAACTGTCAAATGGTTTCACCAGAATAGCAGGAAAGAAACAGATAGAACAGCAGGCAGCACAAAACTTAAGCAGCAACTTACTGAGCACACTCAGCTAGCTTCCCAAGGTTTTGATTATCCAATATAGCCAGGATCAACTTTTTGTTCTCATCAAGATACTGCAATAGAATATAAACATAAGATCAGAACTCGGGAAAGAAAAATGCACGTGACTTGTATAAAATGTCCCATATTACACGGGAGATTGCAAATGATACTTATACCCAAATAAATAAAATCTTAAACAGTCACCAGTAGAGTCAGTCTAATTTCTCTATGCTGCCATGTAGTGAAGCAGCCCGATCATACACAAAACCCAGATAAGGTTACATAACTGTCAATCCGTCAAGGTCAAACATACAAAATGAATTTCAAGATTATGACAGGTCGTGATGATCCAAAGCGGACATGTGAACTGTTCCATTCAATCAGGCTGATCATGGAAGAACCTCCTTTTTCCCAAAAAAAAAAAAATTATTGAGGGGGGAGAAGGGTAGCTGTAGTCTGAAAGAGAAGAAAGGTGATAACGGAGTAGAATTTTTATACTTGTACTTTTTGTGCTCCAGATGTTGGAAGTACTTGACAAACAGACGGAATCCATGTCAGGCGCATGAAAGGAGAAAAGAAGCCTAATGCACAACAATCATTACAAAGTTCCATGATGATAAACAATTTAAACATACACAACATAGTTTTCCCAGGTAATAGTTGACAGAATTCCGACATGGGTATAGATCTGCTTTTATTCGTTGAAGGCTGAGTTTACAGAGCATACACTACTTTTATTCATGATATAAATCAAGCACAACTGTCCAATGATACAGCACAAAACATAAGTGGAAAAACTGAATCCAAGTGGTAAATTTCAGTCCAATAGAAATAGAACACAATGTAAATGCAGCGCAAAGAATCATCAAGTAAGAAGAGCTTCTAGATTCTGAACGAAGGATTCATTAGCATTGCCTATATCAAAATGAACACAAAAAGCTAAAATACAATACAAGAAAATATTTAATTTAGTTTGACAATCCAGGTTCCTCTAACTAGAAGAGAAGCTGTGCGTACAAGGAACTATGTGTGACAAAGGTAAGAAGGGTCCACAAACTTCATATAGAAAGCCGCGTGGAAGGAAGAAAACCAAGTGCAATTGAGAAGGTGATTTTCCCTGAAAATTGGCCTATTCCTGAAGCTGTCAACTTATACAATTAGACACTCAGTTGACTGATATAGCATGCACTCATAATCAGAAGTTCAGAACTGACACAAAGAGTACTCATATTGATTTTGGTCATGTAATGGCTATGCAGTGTAAAAGCTCAGCTAAAATTCAAAAAAGAAACTGTAGTAAAGCCCGAGTGCTGATTTAACTAGAGTCGGATGACAAGGCACATCAATGGGTAGATAGGAGCTGGAGCTTGACCTACATTAACACATACTTAAGTAATGTTTTATAAAAGATAATGTCCTGTTCCTCTAAATAGATCTAAAACATAAGAAACCTGGAAAAGCAGGAAAACCTAAAGCAGAAGTAAATCATGATTCCCTGCAAGAATATATGCGAAAATAATAAACCCCTTGACTAGATAATTCTAACCACACAAGAAATGTGAAGGCACATCGATCACATCTTCTAAGCACGTCGTAGAATCGCAGACCATTTAAGTAGAGCAGAAAACATTTCCAAACAAAAGCAAAGATATTAATTATATCCTAAAACATTGTAAGGGATTGGCTAGCCCCAAAGATTGCGAGCCAGATTCGATTACCGTTTGCAAGACTTGAAACACACGTAAAAAGCACAAATTTCAACCTCGCAATCTTTTAAAACACTAAACCAAGAAGTCTTTGACTTGTATTCATTCACATATTTCAATAATTATGCACCTTCTTATAAACTTAATGGTGTGTAACTATGGTACAAAATAATTATAAAATTAGCATCTTAGTTTTGCTGAACTTTTGCATGTCACAAACCCTTCGTGTTCTTGGGATATTTTGCTCTGTATTCAATACAAAGGTTGAGATGATTTGGACATGGGGGCACACACATTTAATGCAACATTTCCATAAAATTCTAGAGCGATAGACATATCTCTGTTCTCCAATAGGTTTATCATTCGGTCCTATACTATAAACTCAGAATTCAGAAATGCTAGTGAAGTTGCTAACTGGATTTTCTAATATCTCAATAGATTTATCATTCGGTACTATACTCTGTCCTCCCGCTACCGAACACATATTCTCCTATAGTACCAACCACCAAACCCCTATTCAGGTAAAGCCTCATACTTCCTGCATCAGCGAACATGTATGTTTACTGAGTGATGATCCCTTCATTTTCTAACTCCCATATAACAATGGTTCCAACCAGCCATCGCTCGTCCTTCAGCTTGGACCTCCCCTGGAAAAACAGTCAGCCAACCAGCCATCACTCATTGTGTCCAGCCAAAAGTCAATGAAACTATGATTGCCTAAAGCTCCTTATCCTTTTTCCAATTCCTGTCCTAAGTCTTTCAGGTAGCCATAACACCGAAAACCCACTCCTTTTCTAGTGGATAATGTCGGCCAGCTTTAGTATGAGCAAGTGAAGACCGCTGATTGCCGTATTTACCATCGACACTCACATTCTCTGACCCAAAAGCCACAACCATGGTCGGTTTATTGCAATTTAGAAAATCCTAGAGTAATGTGCCTAACATCCTATAGTTAGAAGGTCATATCAATGATTTGGCAATAATTGGCATGTTAAGACCAAATATAACAAGTTGATCACTTGATTGTCGACAATTGTGAGCTACCCACAGAAGCTGACACTTGTGAAGTACAGGAAGGTAGCAATACTGTACTCCCTATCACTGTAGTCATCAAATCACAGAAACCATTAACATTCACTACATAACATCTAAACACCATATTCAAGGTTCACTAGCATAACCGCCAGGACAACAATTATTAAGCCCAACATCAATACTACAATTAGGGGCACCAAGAATAGTAATATCTAAACACCCAGTCACAAATTCACAATAACCAAATTTGAAAGTACCACCAAAATTGATCTAGAGCATTTCGAGAAGTTATTCAACTTGCACTAAAATGCCATAATCTTGCCACTATTATTCGAACGGATTTTTAAAAATCAAAAAATGGAAACCCATCAAAGTAATCAATAATTTAATTACTCCTAAATCAAAATAAGCAAATACTAAATGAATTAATCGCAGATCATAATCTTATTTTTAGAAAATAAACACAGAACTTTCTAGAAAAAAGAGAGGGAAAAGAACCTTTTGAATCTGCTCAGTAGTGATATTAGCTGGAGGAAACGCAGGCATAACAGACATCATTGAAGGAGTTGGCTGCTGCATTTTTATTAAAAATTCTCCACTTCTTAATTTCGCAGTTTCTGCAAACTTAATTGGGGGAAATAAATTAAACCCTAACCCTAAATTTACACAAAATTAGTTCAGAATTGAATGAACAAAAAATACGGAGATTAATAAAATCGAAGACGAAGTAGATTAGATACCTGTGAGAGGGAGAGAAATGTGAAACAAAATTTTTGAATTTGGAGGGGAAGAGAAGGTATCGTCGAGGATTCTCGAATATAGGACCAAAAAATAAAAATAAAAATAAAAATAAAAATAAAAAGTCTGTGGGTTTTAAGTATCAGGTGTGTTAACAGTATTTTAATTGTACTAATCCTGTCTGTTTTGCCGGGAGGGTCTTGGCACGTGCTTTCCCATTTTACTTTTTATTTGTTTTATTTCAAGTTGTTCTGGTTCGTACAGTGCACGGTCTCATTTTGTTGTCTCACTTGTCTCTTTTGATTGAAAAAATTAAATTGAGGGTACTATCAAGTATCAACTATGAAGTTGTTCTGGCTAGTAGTCTAGTACAGTAGTTATGAAATTGAAGAAATGAAATTGGGGGTACTAACACCGTGTTCTTTTGGACTTTTTTTTTTCTTCAAGATTTCAATGCAGTTCAAATTTTTATAATATCAGTTCAGTTTAATTTAATTTTAATAAGTTTAATTTAGTTCAGGTTCAATAAATTCAGTTCAGTTTAGTTCATTTTATGCTTCAATTCTGTTTAGATGGTTGAAAAGGCGATTTGCTTTCGACAAACGTCATTTCTCAAGATTTAATAACTTCTCAAATCTAGTTCCTCTTATTCTGCTTTAATTTTCTTTAGATGTAAATTTATTTTTAATTGATCTAATCCTTAGTTGATATATTTTTCTTCATATTCTTATGTGTTATTTTTTTTTTCCCTTTTTGTTGGAGTTTGCCAATTTAATTTGTTTAGAATGGCCGGCATGAGATTTGGTAGAATATAGACATGCATATTACAATGGTAGGGAAATTAAAATGTAGCGGCAAGTAGAAAATGTAGAGCTATTGATAATTTGTACAATTGTGCATGTAGGCTTAGAAGTAATTTTGTGTAATTTGATTTTCAATGTATAATTCTGCCAAAGTTATGATATTTCCATTTTATTTTCGTATTGTGTACCTATGTAGAATTCGATCTTTCATGGCTAAAATATGTTAATTTTTTTTCTTATAGAAGCTAAAATATGTAACGTTTTCATTTTGTACCATAAATTTGTCATGGAATTTGAAAGTGAATCATTGTTCTAAATTGTTTCCTTATTCTTTCATTTCCTTTAATTTCCTTTTATTGTGGTTATTTCCAATTTAGGCTCCCCATTAATTATGTGAGGGGTAATTTTGCTGATTTATTAAATTATTTTATTTACTAAGTTTCCTTAAATAACAAAGCATGAGAGATGAGGATGGGAGTTTTGGAGCCCCCACATTCCTCACCAGTCACCACTCTGCTTTAATAATATAGATTAATACATAATCAACAATTACAAATATACAATCAACCACTTACAAAAAATTGTCAGAAATGACCTTTTAAAACACAAAAAAAAAAAATTTTGTTGTGAATAAGGACCAAAGACTATTTTTCGGTGGTCAAAGCCAAATTTCCGGCGTTGACCGGTGTGTGGCCTGCACGTGTTCCTTTTTTAACAATTTTTTTTTTAAAATGATTTCCTCCCATCCCCCCCCCCTATTTGACCCAACTACCCAGTAACTTAAAAAAAACTTCATTTTTCTCTCTCCTCGATGCTCTGCACAATGAACAAGGGTTGTTGAAGTCGAATTTAAAGCATCTCATCATTGATTAAGGTACGAATTCTCTCTCCTCTGTCATTTTCGCTCAAGAACCCTAATTTCAAGAGTACAAAAAATTGGGGAAAATTGAGCAAAAAGTTGCGGCTTTTACTGTTACCTTGTACGAAATTGCACGAAAAGAAAAGGGGTTGCTCGAATTTGTTTGATTTGAACTGCAGAGAGGAAATTCGTGGATTGAAGGAGGAAGAAAATGGCGATGCAGCACAGCCTTGAGGAGAGAGTATCGATTTTTTTTTTTAATCTTAGTAAGTTAGGTTGATCAAATAGGGGGGTAAATGGAGGGAATCATTAAAAAATGTTAAAAAAGGAACACGTGCACGCCACGCGTCGGTCAACGCCGGAAAATTGGCGTTGACCACTGGAAAATAGTCTTTGGTCCTTATTCACAACAAAAAAAACGAATTGGGCTCTATGTCACAACTTTTTTTAAAAGGTTCTTTGTCACAATTTTTGTGTTTTAAAAGGTCATTTCTAACAAATTTTCCAGAAAACAATATTGCATTTTAATAATATATCATCAATCATAGAATATACTGTCAACGGCTAAAACTATACAATCAGTAACTACAAATGTACAGTCAACAACTAAATTAGTAATATTTTTAATAAAATTTTAAAACTTTACCTTTGCACCCACGTGGCTCCACCACTGCGTGCGATTAGTGACAAGTTTTGCGAAAACCCCGAAATGAAGTGTACTTGTAGTTGCATGTTTCTAGATAGTATATATAGAAAACGTTTGATTCCCGAGAGTTTGACCCCTTACTTATCATTTGTCTACTATATTCATTATAGTGTCATAAGGTTGAGTCAGAAAGAATCACGTTATATTGTCACTTTTGCCTTGGAATATAATGACCATCATAGCTAGGGTGCATCGCTTATGTTTTACATTACTTTAGTTAGTACTTGAAAAAACAAACACAAAAAGTTATAGAAAAACAATTTTAAAAAATTAATAAACTTTAAAAAAAAAAAAATCCAATGTCAACATGATATCAGGATGTCTACACAAACACGTGTCCCAACAGGTTGTCATCAAGGATGCCATCAAAGCGGTTTTTTGTGTCAGTCGATCTTACACAAAAGTTATTGATAATTGAAACGACCACTGTTTATAAAATATAATTCATAAATTTGTCCAATGAACTTCCACCGGATCATGGACCATCACCAAGCCAGAACAAGCTTTAAATGCTTAATTTGTAATATTGATCCAACTAATTTAACTTCTATATTGCTAAAATTCTACTTCCTACTTCAACTTGAATTAGCTCAAGAAATAGAGCTATTATAGACTTAATAAATGTGGTAATGCGAAACTAAGGGGTTGAACTAGTAAGAAATTAAAGGGGAAAATATTTACTTATAATAGAATACTTATTTGATATGTTACTAAATTAAGTTACGTTAGTTTCTATAAATGAGTGCGAAATGAGGTTGCAATTTTCATAGTTCATATCAACACTTATAATCACAAAGAATACATTTTTCTACAGTTTCTTCGTTAAATAATTTGTTTAAATATTTTACTATCAAATTTTAAGCAAATGGCGAGAATTTCCACCACCTTCTTCATCATTAGCTGAATATTGGCAGTTTTTCTAACAACGTGTAGTAAGTTTCTTGTGTCCAATTAGATTGCAACTTCTATTTTTCAATTTACAAGATAAAAGAAAATATATATTTACTGTAGATATAAAAAAAATGGTTTCCTTCATTTCTTCAGGACTACCTTATTATTTATAGCTTAAACATGAGTGGTGATTTGTTTATGATTACAGGTCCAACATTGGCCCAATACATTGGAGATAATACTAGGTTTTTATGTACGGCGGTTGGTGGAACTTGTGGAATACCTGGAGCTTATGGTTGTTGTGACAATATGATCTGCTTTTTGTTGGATCCCCAAAACCCTTATGCTGGTGGAGTTTGTAGGTATTAATTGCATCGACGGCGTCCCATTGGTTCTAGATTACGAGATTACAAAACTTCTCGATCATCTTCTTATCCATGCACTTCGACTATAGCACTTCTTAATTTCACAAATAATATCGAATTTGCAATTTTTCGATAGTTGATTCGTAAGATTGAGTATATGTAGTTTGAATGTCTGATGTAAGCCTATGATTTAATAAGTATCTGGTATCCCTTTGAGGTTGAGCATTTTTATCTCATTACAAAGTGTTTTCACATCCTTATTCCTTGCCAAAAATTACTATCTGTCCCGCTTTATTATTAGTAGTAGCTTATTACTAGTACGTACGTAGTAGTATATACGACTGTACGAGTACTTGAAAATCAAAATCACCAACATGTAATTATTCCGAGTTAATTAAAAGAATACAACACGCTACTTTATATAATTAAATTTTGGAAAATTTGTAAAAAGTAATTCAACCTGTGGCCGCTCTTCTATTAACAGTACGACATATCGATTAATTCTAAATAATCCAAAGTTTAGGGAATTTCTTCCCAAAACAATTCATTTTACCTACAACCTTCGTAGCAGGTCAAGTTTTTTTAAGATTAAGAATGCCACATGTCCCTTATATATTGGTTTTAATATCTATTTTCATATTAAAAAAAAATCTCCTTCCCTTCTTGCTTCCCCTTCTCAATCTTTTTCTTCTTCACTAGAATCCACCATAACCACCACTGTATCGCCACCTGCAACCATGAACACCAAACCCATTGCAAGCAACCACCCAGCTACTCCCCCTTCCTTCCTGCTTCACATTTGTTGTCCTACCATATTGAACCCACCTCAATCACCTCCCCTGCCACAACATAAAACCACCCTCCAGCCAACCCCCTCTTCGATATGCCCAAATTTCTCACTCCAACTGCGCCGCCACCTGTAACCACCAAACCAATTTCCCCCAATTTTCCACCCACCGCGCAACGCGCGCAACAACCTCCCCTGCCAAAACCTAAAACCACCTCCAGCCAACTCCCTCCTCGATTATTCGCCCCACCTAGCCCCAAATTTCTCACTCCTGTTGCGCCGCCACCCACCGACAACCACTAAAAATCAACCAATTTTTCCCCGAAAGGCCTCAAATCCCCATCTCCTCCAATTTTCAACATAAATTATATTTTTTTTTTTTTGAAATTTTTAAAGGAGACCCAAATTATGGATATATGAATGTGAGTGAGGGAGGGAACATATCGAAAACGGGTAAGAAAATTGCGGCAATTCTAGGGAGTGGGTGAGTCGAAGATGGTGGTTGTATGAGTCGAAGATGGTGGTTGTAACGGTGGAGATGGACAGGGGAGGGAGAAGGTTGGTGGTGATTTTTAAACTCACTATTGTTGCATAGAATATAAATTGATATGAGGAAGGGGTTTTCATGGAACTATGGGAGAGGAGAGGAGATGAAAGAGGAGATGAAGGAGAATCAAAGGAGGGTGAAGAAGAAGGAATGGAGGATTGAGAAAGAAGTCAGACAAAGGAGAGAGGAAGAGAGAAATAGAATGATTTTCAAAAAAAAAAAATTAAGTTAAAGTTAAAATTAAAATTAAAATTAAAATTAAAAACAAAATCTTAAAAATTAAAAATTAAAAGAATAAAAACCAATTAGACAAAGGCACATGTCGTTTTGACTTGTTCATCAGCTTACCAACAGGTCATGGACTGTTTTGGGAAGATAACCCATAAACTTTGGATTATTTAGAATTAATCGATATGTCGTACTGTTAATAGAAGAGCGGCCAAAGGTTGGATTATTTTTTTTCAAAATTTCCTTAATGTTTTGGTGGGCTAGATAATAATTATGTACCAGCTAGTACCTACCAATGATGTATTCAGTTAGTATTTAAGATTGAGGGCCTATATATGTATAGGTTGTAGTGTACACAACCACTACAAGAAAAAAAAGGGCTTTCGTGGTGATTATTTTGGACTTTTGTAGCGATTATATTCGCTACGAAAACACTCCTCAACAGTTAGCTATTCGAGGCGGTAGCCACCGTTGCTGTAGCCTTTAGTAGCGATTATTACATTCAATGGGGTAGGGCAAAACAATCGATACGAAATACTATATATAATAGTATCGATTATTGTAGCGATTATAATCGCTACTATAATTCCCTAATTTCACATACCAAATACATTAGTTTTAGTTGCAAATGAATCGATGTTGTTGGTAGTTATAGTAGCGAATGCAATTGATGCTATTAGATACCTATCGTATCGATTATAATCACTACTATATGTTATTTATTGTGGCAAATTTAAGTGATACTATTACTTTTTGGATTGATACATTTTCTAAAATAACAACCCACATCGAAGGAGACGCCATCGGGCAAATCTGGAATTTGTCCTGCTTCTAAGTTGAAGCATTTGACATAGCTTCACAAAGATTCGTCCTTCCCCTGCTAAATGTGGCCTAGATGCATACTCGTTTTCCTTTCTTCCTTGTATGCCATAAGCCTAGTGGAAAATAGTGTCTCTAGCTAATTGAAGGAGGCAATTGATCCTGTTGGCAACCGTTCGAACCATTTGGATGCGACACCTTAAGGGTGGCCGGAAAGTATTTGCACCATGTAGCCTCATTGGTCCCTTATACGTACATATGGTGACGGTATGCATGCAACTAAGTGCATATCCGGGTCAGAGGTGTCATCATAAGCCTCAATGGTAGGAGTCTTAACCTTAGGCTCTTTGGGAGTGTTCATTATAGCCTCGCAGAAAGGAGTGCTCATGCGCCTTAGCGTCAGGTAATCCAATCCTTGCTGAATGTGATAAGTAGGTTCGCGATGGCTGGAAGTCATTCGGTGGCGCACCCCGACTCTAGGAGAGGTTATATGAGTTTGCCCTCGAGTGGAGGGGTAAAAATGATGGTGTTCTATGACAGGGGTTGACTTGGTGTCCGATAATTCCGACTCGGCCTCATAGTGCTCTTGCCGCCTTGCTGACGGGTGCATAGTGGTTGATGGATTTACTCAGGAAACTGGCCGAGCTAGTTGTTCTCGCCGTGCTAGGGGATCGATTTCCACGGACCCCGACCGGACGTTCTGCCAAAGGACTAGCTCCCCTGCTAGTTATTGGACGAGAACTGTTACGCCCCGACTTTTCGGTACCTTAATTATCGATAATAAAGGTACTTAACTGATCATTAGCAGCGGAATTAGGCATAAAATAATATTGGGACCTGTGGGTATGGGCCCACAAATAAAATAATCCTCAATAACATTCTTCAAATAATACAATATTCCCAAAATAAATATAATTCTATATTCTCATAATAAAAAACCCAGTAATAGGATTTCCATAATAAATAATTTCTTGTCTCAAAATCTCCATAATAAAGTACTGGCTACAGTAGTAACTTTGACTTGAGCAACTCGAGCTCCTTAATCGAACTTGTACATCGTCATATAAATAGAAAACAAGAAAAACACAGAATATTTCAAAAAATGAGTGGAAAATTCAGTAATATTACTCCAGCCCGTCAAAACGGTTTTATTTTCGAAAATCATTTGACACAGATCATATATTAGCATTTATTGTTCGGAAATAACTTAATCTCGTTATCTTGAAAATATGTGTCGGCAAGGAAATATTTTCTTTACAGCTCATTGGCAAGTACAGGCTTTGTCGGACTTTTCTTTCATCATGCAGGGGGGAACTAGTTCCCATTTAACTTTAACTTTGACTTTAACTTGCCTCCACCTGTAACTTGCCCATTTACTAGTTCAGTTCACTTTTCCATGCCGACAAAAACAACATCGTCTTTCTTTAAAATAACTTTATAAGTATCATAATTATTTCCGAACAACGTCATTAACATCATAAAATAATAAATAATAACATATTATCGTAATCATACTCGTAAACTTTAAATCATACTCCCTCCGTCCCAGATTAGTTCTTACACTTTCCTTTTTCGTCCGTCCCAAATTAGTTGTTACGTACACTTCTAAATTAGAAATGACCCCACAATTATTATATTGTCTCTCTCTTCCCACTAAATTTAAAAAAAATACACCACTAAATCCTATCACATCTACTTTTTCAATAAAATAACAATTGATAACCAAACAACCACTTATCACCTAAAACTTTGTGCAAAGGTAAGTGTAACAACTAATTTGGGACGGAGGGAGTACATCATATCATTTAGCACATAAGTCACATGATAGTCACATAATCACATATTTTAACACATACGGGCATACATATAAATGTTGGACATAAAAATTACCTCTATAGCTTCTCATTTAACCACCTTATTTGGACTTCCAATAAGCTACATCCATAAGCTCTTTGTATTAATAGTCTCCTTTGGCCATAACCTTAATAAACCTCAAGATAAACAATAGTAAAAGTTAATCATTTGGTTAATAAAAGTTTTTAATAATCTCCAATATCACTAACAATGTAGGAGTTATGGAGCACTTATGTAGCTTTCCTCTTAACTTTGGTCAAAGCCCACAAAGAAAATTAACTCCTACTTTATCCGTTGGCCCACTTCCAATATTAATCCAAGTAATAAGTAGCAGCTTCTCTTCCCCTTTAATTTGGTTGGTTTGACATAAAAGAGGCATAAGCAGTAACAGAGAAACAACGAAAAAAAGAGAGGAAGCCATAGCAGCTTTATTATCTCGATGGCACATAACAGGGAGGCCGAAAAGGGTGGCGGCAAGAAAGGTTCGCCGGTAGATGGTGGTGGCTCGACGGCGGTGCCGCGGTGGTGAAACAGAGGTGAGAGAAAATTAAACAATTCGGATTTCGGGTTTGAAATTTTTGGGTTTTTAATTAGTGTTCTTATGAGAACAGTGGCAGAGAAAGCTTATAATACTTGGCTATGGCAGCCATAGTTCACGAAAATGGAGGAGAAAAGAAATGGTAAAATACCCTATTAAAATTGATAATAAACTCAAAAAAATTGAAGATGGGTTGTTTTGAGGTTGAAGATGACTGATTGGTTTCTAATTTATAGGATTTGTGAGACTTGGTGAGTCATAGAAGTATAAGAAATAATAAGACATTTATCAATTAAAGTTTCTAGTTTTGCCACGCATACAAGAGGAAGAAAAAAATGGGATTTGCAATGTACATGACTGAAATGTGAGACAAAGAGAAGTCAAAATTTTGGGTGGCAAACTCCTCCATTGACATGTATGAGGAGGAAGAAAGAAGTTAGACAACACAAAAGTGTCTATTTGTGTCTTTGATTCTTCAATTGAATAATGGCAAATTGGTAATTTTATGAACTTAGGATAGAAACAAATCAGATTTTGGGAAATAAAACGGACTAAGGAGCAAACTCATACTCATCGTATGAAAAATAAATTGGGCATAAATAATTGATATTATGTTACACTAAAAAGATAGACATAATAGGATAAGTAAAATAGATCGAAAAAATTTAGGACGTAATTACGTTAACAATTGTAATTACAGAATAATAAAAATGGGCTTAAAATACGGGGTGTTACAAGAACTTTCTCCTGTTCTCCAGACATTAGTCCTAAGCAACATTCTGCTTATCCAGTTGACGCCGAGGCTGAAGGGTCCGTGTGGGGCCGTCTTTTCAGTATTGTAGATCAACATATTCCTCCGTATTTCATCTGGCAGCGTGGTGCTCATATGTAGTTGAAAGGTTTGGTTCATCTTTTGCTAGAATCCGACCAGAATTTCTCGCAGCGCTCCTACTGAAACCGGCAGATCTAGATTTTCATCAAGTACCGTGTCTTTTATGCTAGGGCTTAGTTGTCCACCAGGAGGAGGTGCCCCGACGTCCGGTTCCTCTTCAATAGTTACTTCGACTTCCTGGACGCGGCGGGGAGTAGGGGTGTACATTACCGGGTACCCGCCTTTTCGGGTACCCGAAAGACCGGGTACCCGCTTTGTCGGGTAGTGAAAAAAGAGGCCCATGACCCGACCCGCGAAAATCGGGTACCCGCTTTTCGGGTACCCGAATTCCCGGGTCAAGTAACAGGGTACCCGGATTTAATTCGCTTCCATTTAATTTCTACGGAATTATGTTCGAAACTTTAAAATAAGCCCATTAACTACGAATCTGAGACATTAGTACATTTTCTCATCAAAATTTGAAGAGAACTAAGTCAAATTCTTCACATTGAGATAACTTTTCTCTGTATTTTGAATATGCAACAAATTTTTTTACAAACAAAGAACTAGTACTAGAATTAGAGAACATCCCTCCAACTAAGATATAGCCCCATATAATTTGAAAAAGAACATGAGAAAATAAACAGAAGGAAACCAACCATTGATTAAGAAACAATAAATGGGAGTGCGGCGGCGCGGTGGGGCTGGTGCAGTGGAGCGGCGGAGGGGGTTGATGCATTTGTGTGGTGGAGTGGTGGAGCTGACGGAACATGTGGTGGTGGTGTTGTACGATGTATTCGATGATCTAGTTTGTGAGTGAAATTGAGTGTGTATGAGAATTGGAAGAGAAGGAGAGGAAGAATGAGAGAGACATGAGTTTAGAGAGGAGTTTGGGTGAGTCAGTGAGTTTGTGCGGCTGGCTAAAAGAAAGGAAATGAAAATAAACCCTACCGAGTATAGCTAACTGTCTCAACATCTTTTTTAGAAAAACAAATTAGCGGGTAACCGGGTACCCGTTTCAGTAAAGTAATGGCCCATGCCCCGACCCGGATCCCTGGATAAACTCCCGGGTTGGGTACCCGACCCGTTAATTTCAGAAAAATAAGAAAATTACCCGGTTTATTTTTGTCGGGTCAACGGGTCAACGGGTCGGGTATTTTTGAACACCCCTAGCGGGGAGTACTCCCTGCATTGGCAATCCGATTAGCCTCTTCTATATGGTGTTGACTCCTCTCCCGCGGATGCCTTTCTCCTGAGTTGCCATGATGCCCCTCACCGTCAGATTGCAGTTCCTCCATGATACTATACCTCTCCACAGACAGCGCCAAATGTTGTGGGAACTTTGTTGGTGCTGAAGTGTCACTCTTTCCTCGGAGGTATCAAGTATGCGCTGACACAATTTCCTGCAACCTGCAAAACAAGAATATTCCCGTAGGAATATTCCCTCCGATGCCTAAGTAAGTATAGGTTAGAGAGAGAAGTAATTTGTAGAGAGAAGGTAAAGCAGAATAGTTTAAGGTAAGTCGGAATGAACTAAATGCCCCTTTACCTTGGGATCTGAACTATATATATACCCAGGGTTTTGGGAATTGGTCCCAAAACCTTAGCTATATGATTGACTGACCTCAGAGATAAGGACATGTGTCCTTATCTGGTCTACTTTGGGATAAAAGGGCTTAGTGTGCCTTTTCATTGTGGGCTTGCCAACGATAGTCTTAAGGCCCCCGTTGCTACTTTTTAGAAAAGGTTTATTACGTGGGTGTGGTCTTTCCTAGCATGTAAAGGCCATGTGTCGTTCTTTGGTAGGTTCAGGGTGGAATTTTTCAATTAGGCCACATCAAGTAATATTTTTCATAAATTTTTAAGACTTTTTGGGTGGTCAGTTGACCACCGTTGCATCCTCGTGGCTCCACCACTGTGTGCGATTAGTGGCAAGTTTTGCAAAAACCCCCAGTCAACCTGTTATTTATTTGAAATGAAGTGTACTTTTAGTTTCATGTTTGTAGATAGTATATAAAACGTTTGATCCCCGAGAATTTGTCCCGTTACTTATCATTTGTCTACTATATTCATTATAGTCTCGTACGTTTGAGTCAAAAAGAATCACGTTATATTGTCACTTTTGTGAGCCTTGGAATATAACAACCATCATAGCTAGGGTGCATTGCTTATGTTTTACATTACTTTAGTTAGTACTAAAATAACAAACACAAAAAGTTATAACGAAACAAATTTAAAAAATCAATGAACTTTTTTATAAAAAAAATGCCAATGTCAACATGATATCAGGATGTATGCACAAACGTGTGTCCCAATAACATGTTGTCATTAAGGATGCCATCAAAGAGGTTTTTTATGTCAGTCGATCTTACACAAAAATTGTTGATAATAATTGAAACGACCATTATTTATAAAGTATAATTCATAAATTTGTCCATTGAACTTCCACCAGATCATGGACATCACCAAGCCAGAACAAGCTTTAAATGCTTGATTTGTAATCTTGATCCAACTAATTTAACTTCTATATTGCTAAAATTCTACTTCCTACTTCATACTTGAATTAGCTCAAGGAATAGAGCTATTAAGACTTAATAAATGTGGTAATGCGAAACTAATGGGTTGAACTAGTAAGCAATTAAAGGGGGAAACATTCACTTATAATAGAATACTTATGAGATAGGTTACTAAATTAAGTCACAGTTAGTTTTTATAAATGAGTGTGAAATGAGGTTGCAATTTTCATAGTTCATACCAACACTTGTAATCACAAAGAATACATTTTTCTTCGTTAAATAATTTGTTTAAATATTTTACTATCAAATTTTAAGCATATGGCGAAAATTTCCACCACCTTCTTCATCATTAGCGTCATATTGGCAGTTTTTCTAACAACGTGTAGTAAGTTTCTTGTATCCAATTAGATTGTAACTTCTATTTTTCAATTTTTAATTTACAAGATAAAA
Source organism: Spinacia oleracea (assembly GCF_020520425.1). Classification (NCBI taxonomy): domain Eukaryota; kingdom Viridiplantae; phylum Streptophyta; class Magnoliopsida; order Caryophyllales; family Amaranthaceae; genus Spinacia; species Spinacia oleracea. The sequence continues at coordinate 107,796,096 of NC_079488.1, forward strand.
GGAAATATATATTTACTGTAGATATAAAAAAAATGGTTTCCTTCATTTCTTAAGGACTACCTTATTATTTATAGCTTAAACATTAGTGGTAATTTGTTGATGATTACAGGTCCAACATTGGCCCAATACATTGGAGATAATACTAGGTTTTTATGTACGGCGGTTGGGGGAACTTGTGGAATACCTGGAGCTTATGGTTGTTGTGACAATATGATCTGCTTTTTGTTGGATCCCCAAAACCCTTATGCCGGTGGAGTTTGTAGGTATTAATCGCATCGACGGCGTGCCATTGGCTCTGGATTATGAGATTACAAAGCTTCTCGATCATCTTCTTATCCATGCGCTTCGACTATAGCATTTCTTAATTTCACAAATAATATCGAATTTGCAATTTTTCGATAGTTGATACGTAAGATCGAGTATATGTAGTTTGAATGTCTGATGTAAGCCTATGATTTAATAAGTATCTGATATCCCTTTGAGCTTGAGCATTTTTATCTCATTACAAAGTGTTTTTGCATCCTTATTCCTTGCCAAAAATTACTATTCGTCCCGCTTTATTATTAGTAGTAGCTTATTACTAATATGTACGTAGTAGTATATACGTTTATATGAGTACTTGAAAATCAAAATCACCAACATGTAATTATTCCGAGTTAATTAAAAGAATACAACACGCCTATATAATTAAATTTTGGACAATTTGTAAAAAATAATCCAACATTTGGCCGCTCTTCTGTTAACAGTACGGCATATCGATTAATTCTAAATAATCCAAAGTTTAGGGGATTTCTTCCCAAAACAGTTCATCTTACCTACAACCTTAGTAGCAGGTCAAGTTTTTTTTAAGATTAATAATGCCACATGTCGCTTATATATTGGTTTTAATATCTATTTTCATATTAAAAAAAAAATCTCCTTCTCTTCTTGCTTCCCCTTCTCAATCTTTCTCTAGGTTCTACGCCACCTGCAACCATCAACACCAAACCCATTGCAAGCAACCACCCAGATACTCCCCCTTCCCTCCTGCTTCTCATTCGGTGTCCTACCATATTGAACCCACCTCAATCACCTCCTCTGCCACAACTTAAAACCACCCTCCAGCAAACCCCCTCTTCGATATGCCCAAATTTCTCACTCCAGCTGCGCCGCCACCTGTAACCACCAAACCAATTTCCCCAAATTTCCCACCCACCGTGCGACGCGCGCAACAACCTCCCTTGCCAAAACCTAAAACCATCTCCAGCCAACTCCCTCCTTGATTTTTCGCACCACCTATCCCCGAATTTCTCACTCATGTTGCGCCGCTACCGACAACCACCAAAAATCAACCAATTTTCCCCCCAAAGGCCCCAAATCTCCATCTCCTCCAATTTTCAACAGAAATTACATTTTTTTTTGAGATTTTTAAAGGAGACCCACATTATGGAGATTTGAATGTGAGTGAGGGAGGGGACATATCGAATACGGGTAAGAAAATTGCGACAGTTCTAGGGACTGGGTGAGTCGAAGATGGTGGTTGTATGAGTCTAAGATGGTGGTTGTAACGGTGGAGATGGACGGAGGAGATAGAAGGTTGGTGGTGATTTTTAAACTCACCATTGTTGCATAGAGTATAAACTAATATGAGGAAGGGGTTTGCATGAAACTATGGGAGAGGAGAGGAGATGAAAGAGGAGATGAAGGGGAATCGAAGGAGGGTGGAGAAGGAGGAATGGAGGATTGAGAAAGAAGTCAGACAAAGGAGAGAGGAAGAGAGAAATAGAATGATTTTCAAAAAAAAATAAGTTAAAGTTAAGATTAAAAACAAAATCTTAAAAATTAAAAGAACAAAAACCAATTAGATAAAGGCACATGTCGTTTTGACTTGTTCATCTGGTTACCAACAGGTCATGAACTGTTTTGGGAAGATAACCCATAAACTTTGGATTATTTAAAATTAATCGATATATCGTACTGTTAATAGAAGAGCGGCCAACGATTGGATTATTTTTTTCAAAATTTCCTTAATTTTTTTGGGGGGCTAGATAATAATTATGTACCAGCTAGTACCTATCAATGATGTATTGAGTTAGTATTTAAGATTGAGGGTCTATACATTCATAGGTTGTAGTGTACACAACGTAACAGGTTACATGTTCGAATCTCCACCCCCCAATTTATAATTTGTGTTTCCCTTGTGAGTTGTGACTCATTGGCACACACGAAACCAAAAAAAAAAACAAACTATTATATGAAGTTTAGTTATCAACGATTATATTCTACGGTTTTTTCATGAAATACCTCTGAGTTTTGGCGTAATTCACCATATGCCCCTCTACTTTCAATAATAAATAAAATACCCCAAAAACAAAACTTAATACTCCAAATACCCTTACTTTTAACGTGTCGTTAGTGCTCCGTTAGCCCAAATTTTAAATTCACCAAATACCCATATTTTTAAACTTATTTCACTAAATACCCCTATTTGGAAACTTAATTCACAAAATACCCATATGTTTAAAGTACCCATTTTGATGTTCACCGACTATTTTTTTTTGGGTAAGTAAAACGATTAGTTTTTGTGTTTGTAAAAGTAGTCGTTGGTTATTCTTTGCATATAAATATCTCTATTTAGCATGGTTCATGTGGTTGAGAAATTATTGTGTTAATTTCTTAAGACTTTTGTCACGAGTTCTCTCTTGGGATAAAGAGAAGTGTTACCAGACATTGATGCCCTCCCAGCGGTCGTTAAGCACTAGGAGGTCACACTAGTGATAATACTCCACTCGACTCAATCCTATGGTACTACACATTGTATAGTAGTAAAGGGGTAAGTAAGAGGTCGAACTCTTGGAAATTAAGCGTTTTCTACACTAGTAAGAGACATGCATTCACTAGACACTTTACATGGTCACAACAATCAATGTTGAGTTTTGCAAAACTTGTCACTAATCGTACAAATGAGGGGTGTAAACAATATAAGAGGGATAGGACTAGAGAAGAGGGATTCCACCTAGTATAGCTATGGCAAGTGAAGGTATATCTACTCTACTCAAGCATGGACATTTTGCGAATTATAAGTTAGTCTAGGGAGCATTGTACACTACTACAAACCATTCCCACTCGATGGTCACGGTGTGGTTTAAGAGTCTAGCGTTGTGTTTCATATTTCCTACTTGGTTCTCGGTGGTCACAGTGACAACTAGGTAAATAGAAATGAGGCTCAACACACACTATACCCGCGCTCCTAAAGTTGACACGAAGAACAGGCGCTTTTCCGTGTCAATAGGGAGCGTTTCCGGTGTCAACGGCTTCGTGCTCAATGCCTATCTAAGAGAAAAAGTATAGCACATGAATCGCTCTTATCGGGGTTTGAAACAAGGCAACAAACAAGCAAGGTACATCATATTTATGTTATTATATTAAAATTCTTTGTGATCAATTGAAGTTAATAATTATAAATTATTTGTAAGTATTAATTAATATGTTATTATTAATTGTTATCAATATAACTTTAAGGGAAAAACTTACTTTTAAATATTACGTGTACATTACAAATCAATTGACGATCTTTTTGGCGAGACATACAACAAATAACATGTACGTAGTAGTAATCACAAAGTTTTGCATCACCGCTTGTAAATATTTACAGGTAACATGTTTTGTTTCTTAATAATAATGATACTTATATATCTTACCAATTGATTGCTTCAATCATCAAAATATTAATTTTGGATAATTATTTTCAATATTCTAATGGTTGAAAGTCTAATAATAATCTAATAAACTTTAAGTAAAGTCTAATAAGGTTTAATAAGGTCTTATAAGGTCTTATAAGGTCCAATAAGGTCATATAAGTTCCTATAAGGTCCAATAAGTTCCTATAAGTTCCAATAAGGTCCTATAAGTTCCTATAAGACTCTGTTAGTTCACCTTATATCCTGAGGCGTATATCATGCAAGCTACAATCAAACTAAGGTATCTAGCAAGCAAGGGTGTAAGGCACCTAACATGCTCACACACACATCTCAAGCAAGGACATAATCCAACAACAACTAGCAAAGCCAAATGAACACCAAACTAACACACACAAGTAGAGAGAAACACCAATCATGCCATAATTCTACTAGGGGTCACCCAACCCCTAAGCCCAAGCTAACTACTCACACATAGCTACACTTAAACCAAGTAGATTTAAGTAAACTACACATGAAAACATGATTTTAGTATTTTGGGTGAAAAACTCAACCTAACTTATGAACTTGGGGGTGGACTCTAAGAACATACCACTTTGGGTAAAGAACTTCAACCAACAATCATGAACTAAAAACTCAGAAATTAAAACTAATGCAAGGACATAAAATATGTAAAGAAATATATGAAACATGAAAGCTAAAATAGTTAATTCAAATGAAAATGGAGACCTTGCTCAACGAATTCAGAAATTACCGACATTTAAGCAATTGAACTAAACTAGAAAGTATTAAAGGTTGGTGAGAGTGTGTCACTAAGAGTGATAACTAAACTATTAGAAATAAACCTAAAGACACACTCCGCACCTTACACTTGAGGGGTAGCGTTCTATTTAAACTAAGGGGAACGTGTGCCCAAAAGGTGGGGTTACCGTCAAATATCGCACGAGGCTCTTTAGCTCTACACGTCCCATGCACTTTGTGCACGAGCACGATCTGAGTTTGGGTAACAGCTGATGCACGACCCGTGCCACCAGAAACTGCACGACTTTAGTTGACATAATTTGAGCGGTAGTTAAATTACATGTTGAATAGCCTGGAAATTGAATGAGTTTTGTTGAATAAGATGATAGGGATTTTGAGAGGAAAAAAAACCCCCAAAACAAATAGAACCAACAAGATCATTCCCAATTAACCCAATTTTTTGACTTTTTTATTCATCTTTCCAGTTGGATTTCGACGCTTATATTCCTCTTTCTCTTTCTTCCTCAAAGACCCTTATCTATACCACTCAAAACCATGGTTTATCATCTACCCGACGAAAAACTTCAACCTAGCTTATGCCCTTTTAATTCCATTATGGTTTTGGTTGAATTAGGTGCCATGATAGTTGAATTTGATGGTGATAGTTTTTTTGGTAGGGCTTAGAGGGGGTAGGAGGAGAGACCATAGAAGGCTGGGAGGGAGGAGAGAGAAGGAGGAGGGAAAATGTTTTTTTTTTTTTAAAAAAAAATTCTTTTTAAAAAGTTGACCTTTTTGCCAGGTTTCTGTCATTCGGGTACATTGAAAGTTAATGGGATGCAAATGTTGGATTATTAGATAATAATCTAAAGGTTGGATTATTAACGAAAAATCGTCGAAAAGTTGGATTATTTAAAGTAATTTTTCCTAAAAAGAGTTTGATGTTGTTTTTTTGGTTGCAAATAAGCCACAAGAGGCCAAGATCGAACATTACAGAGCATTGGAGTTAGGGATGGAAATAGGTGGGATTTAATTTTGATCGGGTGGAGCATCACCCGCATCCATTCGCTCCACCCCGTCCACCCGTCACCCGCTTTACTCATCACCCGCATTCCGTCCATCCATCACCCGTGGGTGAACCGGGTGGATCGGGTGATATTCGGGTGAAAATCAGTAACTATTAAAAATTAACTACCTAATAATATGCATAATAGTTAACCAAAAGAAAAAGGTTATATACCTACTTTTATTTTTGAAACATATAATTACTTATTAACACACATAACTTATAACCAAAAAAAATTAAACAAGCACTAACTTTAAAAAATAATAGATTTATCAACACATCTTATGTTTAAATATAAATATAAATAATATATTTAAAATTAAAGGGTGATAAACGGGTGATGGATGAAAAAACATCACCCGCATCCAACCCGTATCCATCACCCTCTTCACCCATCACCTGCTTTTCATCCATTTAAATCGGGTTTTCACCTGTTTAATTATAGCGGGTGACCGGGTTAATGGATCGTCCACTGAATATTTCCATCCGTAATTAGAGTATAAACTATTGGAAAAAGAGGGATCCGAACGTATAATATCACACACATTCATATAGACCCGCAATCCTTACCATTGGGCCATTACAAGGTTTTCTGAATCTATACTAGGTATACCATTAAAATGGTATATTAAGGGTCAAATAGTAACTTCAGTTGGTATATTAAGGGCTAAATGGTAATTTCATGTAATAAATTGAGTCTGGCCCACGATAAATAACATTTATATTTGACTTGTGAGTACCAAACTATGTTGTTTGAAAACAAATAAAAATGAAACCATGTTACCAAACTATGTTGTTTGGTATTAAATGAGAAAATACAATTACTTTTTTAATACTAAACTATGTGTTTTGGTATTAAATAAAAATGCAGAATATTAGTATACCATTTCAATGATATACCCAGTATAAATTAAGACTTCCCTACACTATGGTAGAGTTGCGTGATGTGACGGTATAGAATCATATGGTTACTACTACTAATCACTAGGCTATAGGCTCTATAATCCCGATTTTTGATTTCAACTACTCATGGGTTAGTTTATTCGTCCGCAATTGATTACCAAAAAAATTCCCAATATAAACCTAATTTTTCCCCCTTTCGGAATTTCTAAGATTCAATTCTTCACAAATCCACCCAAGATTATCCTTTTATTTTCGCAAATCGAAGAACAACTTCCATCTGAAACTAAAATTCATCAAATCTTCAAAGACAAAAATCTGGCTTCCGACTTCTGTAAATCGCTGTTTCCACACAGAAGGACTAAATCCCCGCCACTTCTCTCACTCCCACAAACTCGGATGCTCCGACGAAGAATGGATATCAACCCGTTTAAGTGTTGTTCGGGGCTCCGCTACTTGGGTTACTTGATGATCTTTATGGTTTTAGCTATCATTGCCCTCTCTTATTGGGCTGTCATCGTCCTTGTTTGGGGGCCTATATTGATCCACGGTGGTGCTCAGGCGGTTTTGGCTGCTTTCATTGTCATCATCTTCCATGTTCTTGTGAGTTCAACAATTTACTATTTTGTTGGTTAATTATCATGTATTCTTATTACTGTTTGATTAGTTGTCATGATTTTTAGTTATTCTATTTTCATCCTCATACTTAGTTTAGCTAATAATAAAATTGGGCATTACAGGTGTTTGATTATGCTTTTGTGGATTTGATTATTTTTATAATTATTGAGATTATAAATAATGCCGAATTGTAATTTTAGCGAGGGAGTAGTACTAAGCTTATATTTTCGGACAAAGGGAGAAGTTCAATTGATAGGAGTTCAAGGTTGGTAGGGGTCAGGAGGTTAAGATGTACTCAACCTTACAAGTTTGATTATTGATAGGAATGGATAAGTGCGGCAGGGGAGAAGGGGATGGCGGTGGTGGCGGATCCGTGTGTGTACACTTTAGAAGTTGATTGGTAAGAGATGTTGAACATTAGCTCAATAGCAATCAGTTCACTCATTGCATTAGGCAACCAAGCTAACACAAGTTAGAGTAAGTGAGTAACCCAATTTTATGGAGAGCAATAAGAGCATCTGAGTGTTGCGTGCTAGAACAAAGAAAAAAAATGTGTGCTTGTCAACTCAAATTGATTATATAAAAAAAACTAGTTACAATTCCAATAGAAGTTTTGATGAGCAGCCAAGGGGATACATCTTCAGGTTACTATACTCTGAATTTTGAATGATCCTTTTGATAGGTATAGTGACATTATACCCCTTACTTGAAAAACCCTGGTGTTTCTCTTAATCCAAATGGCTTATGCAGATCTGTGTAATCAGAGCTCAACATATTACAGTAACTGATTATTGATTTCCCTCAAGACAATTCTTCCACCAACACCCCCCCTCCCCTCCTTTTCTTCCCTGATAACTTTGTAATTCCATGATGTCCCTTTTCACGCCCCTGAATTCTTCGTTTTTATCACTACATTTTGGCATGCGAAGGAGAAAGTGAGAAGTGAATAGTTGCTTGTTTTTGATGTCAAGCTCCACATTACCAACTTCTCTTTGGCCATCCCTATGTTACTTGGGATCTTTTTCAACTAGACAACTACAATTCTCTGAAATCTGTCAAAAGTGTTTGAGTGTTTGACTGTTTGGGCATTTGATACTTCATATTATGGACTGAAGAAAATGCTTAATGTATTCAATTATACAATGGTTCAACATAAAGGATAAATGTGTACTCGCAGCTAAATATGCATCTAGGAAGGACATTGATCAAAAGTCAAAGCCATTGTGGTGATCTTGAGAAATTGAGAGAGCTGTTATTAGGCAGCCAACAAAAATCCGACAAATGAATGTAGTCGTAATGACTTTCTTGATAAGTATAGTGGCTTCAGAAAAATAAAAATTACCGAGGTAACCAGTTGTGATCCCTAGCGATACGAAAAGTATTTCTCTCGAGCTAAATGGCATACACAGCTTGTGCTAAAAACTGATTTCAATGCAGTTTTCCTTTTGCTGGATTGAACCTTCATGTTTGACCCTGAGTTTTTCCCCCGTCCCCTTGAAGATTCTTTTTCCAATCTCCCAGTCTTCTTCCTAATTGCAATCATAGCATTCTAAGTTTTTTGAATGGTTGAATCCGATACATGGACAAACGTATTTACCCATCAATGCCCTTACCGTTGATTCCCATGTGAATTAATGATGGCTTCTGGCTTGTACATCTTTACCCTTTTAGTCCCACTTATTAGATGACTTCCTTTTCTCAGTCTTTCTCCCGCCCTACCTCTCTCGTTACCCAATCAATTTCTTTGCTTTTCATTTCCCTTTCACCACCTCTTTACCTTTTTTTTCTTTATTTGCTTTGTTTTGTTCTGTTCTGTGTGTATATTGTCATGCGTTGTGGCTTTTTCCTGAAGTGAGGCATGTAGGAGACAAGCTTACGTTGTTTGTTGAAGAATTTCCCACTATGTTCTTTTAAATGGTTGAGAGCATGTAGGCTATACACTGCCACTGATCATAGGTTTGTGACTGAGGTTAAATGAAGATATTTCTGTTGTGAATTTGTTGTTGTTCTTGGTGGTTTTCTATAAGTTACTCTGACGTCAACTTATGTAAAATTACCTTTGCTATCAAAATGCATGTTTGGTTCTGTATGGCATAGGTTACTAAGGCTCTGTTCTCTTCTCCTCCTCACCGAAAGCAAGAGTTTAAGTACTTCTAAGAAGTGAATAAAGATACTAAGGCTCTATTCTCTTCACCTCGTGTGGTCTGATTTTACTAGTTTTTGGTCTTTGGTCTGGTCTTGTTTAAATTTTACTGGCATGGTCTCTTCCTGGTCTGGTTGTTTTATGCGAGTCTTTTGCCTTTCTTGGTATGGTCTGATTTGAATTTTTCTGTTGTGGTCTGACTTTAAGAAAAATTGCTCCCTCCGTTTCTTTTTGTTCTTTACGTTTGTCTTTTTACACGTTATTAACGACTAATTAATGTGCAATTGTGCATTGAGATTCCTCTATTTGTTTTTTTTTTATTTAAACAAGGCAAATTACGTTTATTTATAATATCGGATTTTTCATGAAATGACCCCGAGGTTTGCAATAATTCACCAAATACTCCTAATGTTTCCCGAATGCATCAAATAACCCCGAGGTTTAAAACAATATCATCAAATACCCTTATTGACCGTTTTCCATCTATTCCGTTAAGTCTCCGTTAGCATGAATTTACTTTTTTACCCTTACTCAACCATTTTCTCTACTAATCCTAATATTAACACTTAATTTTATTAATTAAACCCAAAAAAAATTAATTAACTACTATTATTTTTAAAAAAAAATAACCCAAAACTTTTTTTTCCTTTTTACTCTTTTTCTTTGGATCTTCGTGGTCGTCCTTTTTCTCCTGCTTCCCCTTGGAATTCACTCTTAATTTCTCTCTCCTCACATCCATGGAAGTTGTTCTTCATCTTCAAAATTTCACCCCAATTCTTCATCTTCAAAATTTCACCCCAATTCTTCATCTTCAAAATTTCTGTCTTCTTCTTCTTCAAATTTCCAAAGCTTTTAATCCTCCCTAGTTTACTATTAATGTTGTGATTTCACCCCAATTCTTCTGAAATCAATTGAATTTAGATAATACTCAAAACCCTCATAACGATTTAATTGAGAGTTTAATTCCCAAATCAATTGAGAATTTAATACCCAAATCACCAAACCCTCGAAAAAAATTGATTGAGAATTTAATACCCAAATCAACAAACCCTCGAAAAAAATTTCATTCCCAAAAATCAATTTCACAATCACAAAACTCTCAAATAATAAACGGGTATGTGGATCGATTTGAAGGAGATGGCGGTGTCGGCTCTTGGGCATTGGGGTGGTGTCGGCTCTTGGGCCGCCGATGCCTTGGGGTGGTGTCAACTCATGGGCCACCGAAGAACGAGAAGAAGGAGAGAGCAAATCAGCCACTGCAACCGCTACCGCCGCCGAAACAAACACCCAGAGTTTCTCATCTTTCGGATCGTAAAAGCCAACGTCGTGGGTTCGATGATGATTGGAGACGGAAAAGAGCGGATTTCAAAGGCTGATGAGGTTGATAATTGGGCCTCTATAAAGAAGCCAATTTCAATGGTGGATAGTGGAAGAGGGTGGTGGTGGTGGTGGGGGTGATTCTCAGATAATGGTAATGGTGAAGAAGAGGAGAGAGACTTCCCTGTGAAGAGGAAAGAATAAAGAATAAAAAAAAGAAATGAAGAGAAGAAAGAAAAGGGAAATAGAAAAAAAAATAAAAATAGAGTTAGGTTAACGGAAAAGTTAACAGAATAGACGGAAAACGGTCAATAAGGGTATTTGAAGATATTGTTTTAAACCTCGGGGGTATTTGGTGCATTCGGGAAACATTAGGGGTATTTGGTGAATTATTGCAAACCTCGGGGTCATTTCATGAAAAATCCGTTATAATATTTTCACTTTAAAATTCTGATATTGGGAAAATGAAAAAAATTAATGTCCCAATGAAAAAGTGAGAAATATTAAATGACCCAATGAATTTAATTGGTTAAAATAATTATTGGACACAAATTTTGATAGAATAGCATTTATGTGATAATATAAAAAGAAATGTAACGAACATTTTGAGACACCCAAAAAGGAAAACGTAAAGAACAAAAAGAAACGGAGGGAGTAGTAAGCAATAAGAATAGGGTGAAGAGAACAGAGCTTAAGACATTCTAAATGTTCCATTCATCTCTTCAAATACTATTGGGTTGTGTTTGGAGAAAGGAATTCGTTTCAATTCTTGAAATTGAAATCCTCGAATCCAATTCCAAATTACATGTTTCGGAAAATCTAGATTTTCAATCTTAGAACTTTATCCATAAGGAGAGAGAAAGTAAGAAAGAAAACATAGCATAGATTAAAACTCACACTTTCGATCCCTAGTCCTAGAATTCTTGCAACAACAACAACCAAGCCTGAAAGCCTTAGTCCCAAATTGATGGAGTACGTTTTAGCATGACATTTGATCCCTAGTTCCATCCCAAGTACGTTTTAAGATTTACCTAGCATGACGATTTGGTATCATAATTCGGTATAATGTGACATTAATAGTCAAATTTTACTTGTTTTGATCACCAAAGTCCATTTGTACTCCCTCCGTCCCAATTTATTTGCACTACTTTGATCGGAACAATTTTATTGTAGAGTAGTTAATAGTAGAGTATGTTTTTTTTATTATAGTTAGTGTGAAGTGGGTTGTTGTTTTTTGAAATATGATTGGGGTTTTCTTTTTTTTAATGTTTTTTGAGGAAGTAGTAAGTAAAGTGGTCTCAACATAAGTGAAAGAAATAATAAATAAATAGTGGGTTCATGCCTTTTATAGAAATGGTGCAAGTAATTTGGGACGGCTTTATACGGAAAGTGGTGCAAATCAATCGGGAAGGAGGGAGTAGTTATAATTTTGAGATAGAGTTTGTAGTTCTTTTAGCAGTCAGGACACTAAGGGATATTCATTGTTTATAACTGTGGTATTGGGATAGTGGATCTTACTGAATACTTCTAAGTGTCTCTTATCTTGGAAATTGGTTCTTTTTTTCCATGTGGGTCTAAGCTTCTTATAATGACATCACAGGCTTCTTGTGATGTGATCATAATCAGAATTCTTTTCTGTATTCACAGTTCACTGCATTATTTATGTGTGCTACATTGACTTTAAGTCTTTAAGTTTGTGAAATCTCTGTCATGAATCATACATGACTTTTACCGAATCATTTAGGGATGTGAGTATCTTCAAAAAAGAAATATATATAAGGCTATGAACTCCACTGAGTAGTGTTAAGTGCGTAGTGTGTGTCTGTCAATTCTTATCCTTACTAAATCCATTTAAAGAGCTTTTAGATTGCTAAAATGCATTTGTGTTTTAGATTTATACAAAGACCTACTAGAATTGATGTCGGACTGCAACTAGTGTTTTGACTTCAATCTATTGTAGTGATAAGCATATTTGTGGAACTTGAAATTTTCTTTTTGATTAGAAATATACTACTGTATGTTAGTTGTTGTGTGCTCATGTATATTATTGTTATTTTTTTTTTTTTGGTAATTGGTTATTCTGATTGTTTGTAGACTACTCCTTTTGTAGCTTATACTATTAACCTGGAGCTACTTTATGGTTGTCTTCCGAGATCCTGGTTCTGTTCCCCAAAACTGGGCTCCGGAATTGGATGGTAATCTGGAGGAAGGTAATCCGTCGTCAGCATCTCCATGGCCTGCATCAAATGGAACAGAGCGAAGATCGACTGTGGGGTATTGTAGCCGATGCCAGAATCCCAGGCCACCACGTTGCCACCATTGTTCTGTCTGTAAGCTACTCCAACAACTGTGAGAACTTGATGTTAATTTTATTTACTTAGTTTCCTCAAAATGGCTGAGGAGATATGTTTTTCAGAACTGAAGTGTTAGTTTGTTTCAAGTTTAATGGTTGTTTCCTGTGTTTTCTTTTTCTTCTTTCGTGGCATCTTTAAGCTTGAATAATCCGAAGAACTTAAGAAGTGAAGCAAATATTTTCAGTTAGGCATACTTCCCTAGTTATTTTCTCTTCCTTTAGAGCTTTACCTAGACCGTTGGACGTTGGGGGGACTCCAGTTCTCTGTATCACATGCTTAAACTTGTATAGTTGTATGCCTGTTACTGTAACGAGTTTTCTGAATTTCGTATTTTATTGGATATAGTATTTTATTTAATGCTAGCCTCCGTTGCTCCATCAATAGCACATCTTTTTTCTTTAATATACAAATGAAGCTTAATTGTTCCTTTATTTTACAGGTCAAAAATGTGTTCTCAAAATGGATCATCATTGTGTTTGGGTAGTTAATTGTGTTGGGGCACGCAACTACAAGTTCTTTCTCTTATTTCTTGTAAGCCTCTACCACTCTCCTCTTTTTTTTCTTTGTTCTTTTTTGTTCCTAATTCTTCATGGTGGGAAGTTGCTTTTTTTTTTCTCCGCCCAAGTGAGTATTGGAAGTGGATAAGATGACTGATTCCTCATGGCTAATATTGTATCTGAGTTAATGAGCAGTTATCCTCAAGAACTTTGAATCGTGGCCTCATTTTAGTTTAACAATCTCTTCTGACGGTGAAAACATAAACAAGGAACATAAATGGGCTTCTGGCTTTTTTTCACTCCCCCCCCCCACCCCCCATTTTTATATAATGTACTCTGCAGATACTCTACACTCTACAGTCTTTGTAATAACTGCATGATGTGTGCAGCATATAATATGTAATTAACTACCTCGTATCCTTTTTAATCTTCCTGATCATCTGTTCAGATTTATACATTTCTGGAGACAACATTGGACACATTTGCATTGCTTCCTAAAATTATTACATTATTTGGAGACGCAAAGAAACATTCCGCCTCTCCCGGGAATCTTGCTGTCACGGTTTTGGCATTTGGTACGGGTTTTCACTCTCACTGATCATGGCATTATTTACATATTTCAGCGTTCTCATCTTTTCGGTATTTCTTACAGATGTTGTCACTTAATGCAGTTCTAAATTTGGCTTTTGCCCTCAGTCTACTCTGTTTCGTTATCATGCATGCAACACTTCTCTGGAGCAACACAACAACTATTGAGGTAAAAAGACCCCCAGAAGCTCGTAATATAATTGATTTGATGTTTCAATAATGTCAAGATGTTATTTTTAATTTGTTCTTGTGTTAAGACTATGCTCTATTGGAGCTTTGTTGTAGAAGATAAAGTTGTTTGCCTTGTTGCTGCTTTCGACTTTTGCCTGCTTGGTCCTTTAAGTTTTCTGATGTATTATAACCACCAGGTTTTCTAATACAGTAATACCACTTGATCCCTCACTTTCTTATTTGACGTCTCTTATTAATCCGTTGTGAGTCATTTTGATATATAAATTTTATTTTAAACATTGCAATGAGCAAACCCACCTTACCGGCTTACCCTAAATTACCTAGATAGACAGGATAAAAGATCCCTTTCCATGTGCAAGGTTCTCATTGCCTTTCATCTCCTGCATGGAAGGTAGGCATCTTTCAATGCACCCTAGATAAGTTGGGAGGCAACTTAAATGCAATCAGAAACGGATGTAAACTTATAGTATGAGCGACATAACGGCATCACTTATCATTATAATGACATCACATAAACTTTGCACTTAGCAAATTGGGTATGTTGTTACTTAGATTAGATTTCTTTCTGTATTCCAGGTACATGAGAAGAAGAGGGATAAAAAGGAAACAGCATCCAAATGGAAGTATGACTTGGGTTGGAAAAAGAATGTTGAGCAGGTTATTTGACTCACTTCTCAGATTTCCTGACCTATATGTTTTATGAAAGCAGAAGCAAAAATCTAATGTATTATCTTGTCACATTTTTGCAGGTCTTTGGCGTGAAAAAGGCGCTATGGTTTCTCCCAATGTTTACAAAGGATGATTTTGACAATCCCTCACTACAAGGCACATATTTTCCAGTGCGTGATGATTCTGAGTCATAGCAAACTGGTGATTGGTGAGTGTAGATTAGTCGAACCCTAGTGATATTAAGAATGCCAACACACCAGCCAGATGACGCCATTGTAATATTCAAAGTTGATGGTGACATTGTCATTGCAACAGCAGGAGCAGCAAATTTATTGTGCCATATTATGTGTTTATTTGATCATTCCTCTTACCTTACATCATCATAGTAAAAAATACAAGTAGGTTATACTTTCTGGTTTACAGAACAAAGTAACTGTTAGTCTGTTACTGTTACATTCATTCTTGAGTGTAGAAAGTTTATTTTTTACTGTCTATTGGTGTGATGCTTATGATTTCTTTCGCAGACTTCAGATTTGTGTGAGATTGTTCATCTGCAGATGTTTCTGATAAAGTATTGATGAATTGATGATATCTTACGTTGATGATTTGTGCGAGATTGTTCATCTGCATTTTTGCATTAGATTGTGTATCTGCTAATTTACCTTTGTTTCTACATTCTTGTGTTATGTCACTTTAATTAACACATTGACTTGGTATGCAAAACTTGAAGAAATTGAGGCATGGTAAATTAGCTTAGCCGCGAGTCAACTTCGTCCCCTTTCTAGTAGATCTTTCAAGGATATACTTCCTCTGTTTCATAAAAATTGCAATATTTTGATTAACACGTTTGTGAAGACACAACTTTGACCGTAAATATCTTTAATTATTCTTCTTATTTAAATCTTAAAATTTTAATATTACGAAAATATACAATGAAATCTATCCACCTACATTTATTTTTATTTATAACTTTCAACTTTTGTAAATTTGTAAAAATATAGGGTCAAAGCTAGTATATGAATGGTGAAAAAAGTAAAAGTGTTCAATTTTTACGAAGCGGAGGAAATAGATTAGGGAGAAAAAAAACATACTGAATGATTTGTACATGTGAACTTATTGAAAACCAGGCGTTTATATCAACACCAGAACGTTACATTACGTTGAATAGTAGATGTTTGGTTTTCACCAAAAAAACATCCACCACAATTAAGAGCTTGATAGTTCCATATCATAATTTGGTAAGGTACCTTTCAAAATATGTGGCATAACAGCATACCTTTGGTTTTGACTTTGGAATATTCTTACACGTCGCTTACAACGGATTCAATTTTACTACTATCATATTTTTTGTCTTAAAAGATTGAACTTGATAACAACTTGATATCAGTTATGTATGTGTACTAAATAAACCACAATGCATGAACATAGAACTAAATGTTGTAGTGGCACGTGTCACGGCCATGGATTCGTGCTTTGAGAGGCACAAGTGCACAACTTGTCAAAGTAATTTTGTGTTAGGCATTCCAAATTTTTGAATTGACAGTCTCGTGTTGATTTGATCTGATTTGAGTCGTCTATATTTGAACTAGTCTTTTTAGAATATTGATATACGAAGTATGATATGGTGCCGATTTTATAAGAAATTGCGCTCGTATTTGCTTATTCTATGTACTTCTCCCTTGTTTCATAATATGAAAATCATTTCATTGCATTGTACAGTTGGTTGACTTTCAATTGGGTCATACAATTAATTTAATACCTTCGTTGAACTCCTATCAGATTCGGATAGTAAGATTTTGAGAAAGACCCTAAGCAAGTTGGTCATCTCTCGGGTAAGTAAGGTTTTGAGTAAGATCTTGATATGTTATGAATCATGAAAAACAAGGGTCATCCAAATACAATTTACTATAGGGTACTAAAATAAATTCCATTTTGTAATACAATAAATATATTTATAAATAGGTAAAAATAAGTAAGTTATCACAAGTGAAAGTCACATGAACAAAAACTAGTGTATTACAACTTCGCAAGGAAGGTTCCTAATCATGTCTACACCCTCAATTTTCAAAATTCAAAAACAAGCAAGTATGATTTGTAAGGTGGTCCTTTACTCTTCGATCTTGGTCCAAGAGGGCTATTCATTATTCCCCCTTAGCTTGCTCTATAGTCCATACGCCCATATCTATATGGTATATCTTTTGACTTTTACATGGTAGATTTTATTTTGCATGAATTTCACATCAATTTTGTATCCTTAATGAATTAATGTGAAGCACTCAACACTTTCCCCTTTTAGATTTCCCTCCAAGCATCTTTAATTTCTTTTAAGAGAGTCACCTAATGTTCTTCCCATTATCACATGTTCCACCTAAAATTTGTAATGAAGAAAGTAAAATGATAAAATTGCTAATGTTTTAATTTGACTTTATTTATTTAGAGAAAGACAAGTTAGTTGTTTTGAGCCATGTCAAGTTACTAAAATATCATTATAATACAAATATATAATTTATGTATCGATACCTTCTCACAAGTAAGACAACTCAACTACACAGGTCAACGTTTGAGATAGGAAGATAGGGGAATCCCTATTCCCAAACACAAACACCTAGGGATGCTTAAACTTTCGATCTCAAAGTCACAAAGTGAGTTTTTCACCGTCTACAGAAAACTCATTTGGATTGATGTCATCTCTAATAAGGGACCCTTAAAATTAAGTGGAAAAGAAGTTGTTGAAAAATGAAGCCAACTAGAAGAGATGTTGCTGAAAATGAAATTGGTGTGCAAATTAATGAGCAGTTTCATGGTGAACAAGTGAGGTATGTGTGGGTTTTTGCTCACCTCTATCCACACGTGTCAACTTTAGAGTCTTTATATTAAAATTATTATTAAGGTTTTAAGCTAAGTTTGTGTATTGAGACTATTAATAACTGGTACAGCCTTCTACTGGGAAAGGCAGTAATCAGTGATTAGTTTGTAACATACTCTTAACTAATATGCAGGTTTTGGACATTTCAATCAATAGGACTAATGAGTTTTGTATAATAAAGTAGAAGATTAGAAAAATTAATCAAATTTTAGGAAGGACCAAATTAAAATTTTACCAAATAAACTCAGGTTTAACATTCCCCTACAGGTGAACAGAGATACGTCCCAGGAACATGCATAAGCGTCTGCTTCATTAGTTTTTCGATTTATAAATAAAGTATATGAGTTCTTTAGTAATAGAAGTACCATAAATTTAGTAGTGTTACATGTCCGAACACATAACAATGTATTAATTTAAACTAACTACACAAAGTAATGCAACAATTAAATCATGACAGATGAAAGTATATACTTATATTTTTGTGATTACAGAGATCCTGTAAAAAAAAAATGTGATGATCGAGTTGGGGACTTAGATAATCTAGTACACAACTTTTACATCAATCAATTGATAAAGTTAAACGCAAAATCTATACATAAAACTTTTACTTCTTTTAATTAATGTCAAAAGTCATTTCTTCTTCTTCATGTAACCAATTAAACTCCCTTTAATAATCAAGTGATCATTGTTATGATCATCATCTCCTTTCCAGGTCCTGACCCGGTTGACTGACCGAGTCGGAAGCGAGTTGACTCCGCTCCGATTCACCGAGTTGTTCTTCCTTAGGGCAGCAGACATCAGCAGCAATGGAGATGAACCAAACAAGCGGAGGAGTAGTGAACAACACCAACCCAAAAGGAACCATCCATAATTCTCTGTTTTTTGGGTGGTACTTAATTATCCAATATACCAAAACTAACCCTCCAATTATGCTCACCAAAATTGATAACAATAATGAAATTAAGAATCTTTGTGTCTTCCATTTCCCTGGGACTTCTTCTAAACCATTTCCCATCAAAATTATTCAAATTTGGAAAGAAAAACACTTAATTCTTGATCAACTTTGAAAAAAAAAAAAAAGTGAACTAAAAAATTCGCAATTTTAGGCAGGTCAGATGTACACAACCTTACCCTACTGACGATAACTTTAAGCATATTACTTGCATTTTTGGAAGAGGGTCTTCATTTGTATGGCACATCAACTCTCTTGAAGTCTTGATTGGGAGATTAATTAATTAGTAAAATATAGAGAGAGGAAACAAAAAAAAAGGGGTACTTGAGGAGATTGTTAATGAATTGGATTTCCAACCAATGAGCCGTTTTATATGAGCATTATAATTTTAGTATTTTACACACAAAATAAAATAATTATTAAAAAGAAAAAAAAACTCACACTTCCAATGAGTTACGTTGAAAAGGTGGGCTTTTTTTCCAAGTCATTAGAGCTGCTGCCCGTCACTGACGACTTGGAAATTATGGTCGTATCTGAGGAAAGTTGTTTTGGGATGTTGCTCAATTCTTTATTTGTGCATTGTGTAATTAAATAGGTGGTGTTTAACTAATTGATGATATAAATCTCTAATGGGGGTTAGTCACAACTCACAAGTGGCATGATCTTCCCTAAATAAAATCAGAAAACATGCCGTGTAATCTAATATAAATTGTGGCGCAATCAATTACCTTTTAACTGTTTTTTATTTGCAATATTGTTTATTTAATTCCCTATCACGTTAAATAAGAGTTTGGACCGCTACCGTCAATCGGAGAGAGAATATACTTCGCAAGAATGTAAGAGGTTCCACCTTAATCCCTTAAACCATATGGCAACCCTCCAGCCTTAGTGACCATATCTCTCTTCTTTAATCGACATAGAACACTCACATAGTCACATGTGATATTTCATAGATCAGATTTTAGTAGCGAGGGGCTCATTCCTCGTACAAGGAAAACTTTGAGGTAGGAGAATCCCTTATACATTTATCATTTCCCCCTTTTCTCTCAAAGTGCATAACCTGATAATCCGAGCCGGATTAACCTGAAAAGGGTTCCGTCTCAAAATGATCCTTTATCTTACCTTTTAAACAAAAATGTTGTAGTGATCTGTTTTAAACAAAGTGCATAATTTGGGCAATGCTTTACTTGAATAAGCATATAATACAGATACAATTTGTTTGGGCTCTAAATAGGATACCAATTGGGCCAGCAGTCCAAAGCCCAATGGCTCTATACAACAACATCAATCCCCTTCTAAACCTACTTGGCTTGTCAGCCACCAACAGGCCCAAGGCCCAAACAGTAATAAATGACATATTAGCACATTTACTACACAAATACTATAAATAGGCCGCCAAGGCTCACAACTCAAGGTATGTCCAATTTATTGCCTTAAGACTACTCTCTAGAGAACTCTCTCTAGAATCCGAGCATTGTTCTTACTTAGGCATCGGAGGGGCTTTCCTCGGAAACACCCCGAGGCTAGTAACATTGTCATTGTGCAGGTAAATTCGGACACAACCCATCCAAGCAAACAAGATCTTCCACATCAACGAAAAGGGCCTTCATACGAAGCCCATTGTTTCAACACCGGTACACACCACTTATACTATGTTAAGTATTACTCCGGCTAGTAAATTTTATTGTTTTATTAATTTCATCAATATAATAGAAGTTACTTTACCCTAGGTTTTTTTTTTTGGATATTTAATTTACCTTAGCTTGATTAGCTTATTGATTCATTTAAAAATAATCCAAGAATAGAAAACCAACCAGGAAGATAGATTTAGCAGACTTGCCAGGGGCCCAGGGCCACTAATCATTTAGAAGGATAGGATTAGGGTACTTAATAAATCTGACTTAATTGTGCATGGCCAATTTTGAATAATTTCATCAAAATAATACTTTCTCCATTCATTTTTACTCGTAACGTTTATCACTTTTACGCATGTCAATGCACAACTTTGATCATTATATCTTTAATTTCCTTTAAGAAAAAATTATAAAAAGTCAATATTTTGAAAATACACATTAAGACGATTATAATAAGATTTCACATGACTATGTTTTATCTTATGTATAAATCACCAACAATGATCAAAGTATAATAATGTGAGTATATAGTGTAGTCGTGTAAAAATCACAAACGTTACGAGTATTAAAAATCGGAGAAAATACGAAGTAAAAGTTTACTTTTGAGGTAGACTTGGTTGACTAAATCGACATGCTTGGGAGAATAAATTAATAGTGAGTTATCTAGTAGGCAGATACAGTAATATCTTTTTTATTTAGTTTAAGTAATTATCATTAAGGACGATGATAAAGGTCGCAAGTTGCGACAACATTTAGTTGTCGCAATCTTACGTGTCGCAGTTTAATTGGTACATATAAGCGCCACGTAGGTTACACGTCATTATAATATTTTTACTATTAATTCAATATTTCTACTATGAAAATATGTAAATAAGGTAGCCGATATAAAAAAGGAAAAAAATAGAATATTAAGATTTTCCTACCTTTTTTTATAACATGTATAATAAAAAATATATAAATATTTTAATTTCCAATTTAAATCATGACACATAAGCATGCCACATCATCATTGTGACACAGCTTAAAGGTCGCATGTTGCGACCTTTATCATTTTCGTATCATTAATTCAATAATGACCCTCAATTTATGTTGGCTGCTCTTAAATATTTGGACCAGTTTCTTATGGCTGCTCTTAAATATTCGGATTACTAATTGCATTTTAATAATATATTGTCTTTCAAGTGTTTCCTTCTCTTTCAAGATCAACGGGCAAATATCCGGGTCCGTGCATCCGACAAGAGGGTTGCGCCAAGGTGATCCTATCTCTCCATATTTGTTTCTCTTATGTGCTGACGCCTTTTCTACCTTGCTATCTAAGGCTGCTAGAGAAAATAGCATTCACGGGGCACGCATCTGTCGTGGCGCTCCTAAAGTGTCGCATTTGTTCTTCGCAGATGACAGTATTCTATTTGCCAGAGCCAATTTGCTAGAATGCTCTAAGATTGCTGAGATCATCAGTACTTATGAAAGAGCTTCGGGTCAGAAAGTTAATTTAAGCAAAACGGATGTGGTATTTAGCAAGCGGGTGGGCTTTGAGAGAAGGCAGGCTATTGTGGAGACCTTGGGAGTACGAGAGGTGGTGAGGCATGAGAAGTACTTGGGCTTACCGACAATCATAGGCAAATCCAAAAAGGCGGTTTTTGCGGGCTTAAAGGGGAGGTTGTGGAAGAAGTTGAATGGATGAAAGGAAAAGCTCTTGTCCCGTCCTGGCAAAGAAGTATTGATCAAAGCAGTTGCTCAAGCCATTCCCACTTATATGATGAGTGTATTTAAAATCCCGGATGGTTTGTTGGATGAGATGCAAGCACTTATTGCCCGGTTTTGGTGGGGTTCGTCGGATACGGGTAGGAAGATGCATTGGCACAATTGGAATCGATGTGTCTACCAAAGTCAATGGGCGGCCTAGGCTTTCGCGATCTTAAATGCTTCAATCAAGCTATGCTAGCAAAACAGGCGTGGCGACTTCTAAATGATACCAATTCACTGCTTCACTCGGTTCTAAAGGCACGGTATTTTAAAAACGGTGACTTCATTGATGCAAGAAGGGGGTACGATCCGAGCTATACATGGAGAAGTATATGGGGCTCAAAATCGCTACTGCTCGATGGCCTTAAGTGGAGGGTTGGGAACGGACTAGACATTGGTGTGTGGGAAGAGGCGTGGTTACCCGGCGAGGGCACAAGTTTGGTTCCAACGCCAAACCTGAATTTTGACAGTGAGCTAAGGGTGAGTGATCTTATTGATACGAATGTGGGGGCCTGGAATGAAGAGACAGTAAGGGAGATTTTTAATGAGGAAGAGGCTGCACTAATCCTTGATATCCCCGTATCCGAGTATATGCCGTCCGACCAACGTTACTGGTGGCCTTGCAAAGATGGGGTGTATTCTGTGAGAAGTGGGTACTGGTTGGCGAGGCTCGGGAAGACTCGAGCGTGGGCTACCTTATACGGTCCAAGGGAGGAAGGATTATGGCGATGTATGTGGAAACTTACGGGACCTCCAAAACTCCGACACTTTATATGGAGAGCTTGCAAAGGCAGCCTTGCGGTGAAGGAGCGGCTACATTACCGGCATGTGGTGGATAATAGTAATTGTCAGGTATGTAACTGCTTTAGTGAAACAATCTTCCATTCTTTGTTTGAATGTACGGCTGCCCGTGTAATCTGGTCACAAAGTCAGTTCGCGGACTTAATAGCGGAGGCCCCCTCTACTTCTTTCCCCACGATGTTCGAATGGGTAGCAAGCAGGTTGAACGGAGACGAGTTGAGATGGTTTTGCACAATAGCGTGGGCTGCGTGGTTTTGTAGGAATGATAAGCTGAATAACAATGGCGTGGCTAACCCCATCCAAATAGCTGCGAACTTTGCAAAGTTGGTGTCAGACTACGTCGAGTACGCACAGTTGGTCTTCACACCAGCTCCTGGTGCAGCTAGAGGTAGCGCGTTAGGGTGGAATACACCTATGGAGGGGCACATCAAAATCAACTCTGACGCCCACATCGCGGGCGGTTCTGGTGTAGGATTGGGTGTGGTTCTGCGGGATTCGGAGGGGCAGATTGTGGCTGCAGGTGTGAGAAAGTTGGATGCTAGATGGGGTGTGGAACAAACCGAGGTGGCTGCGGCGAAATACGGTTTACAGCTTGCTCACAGGTTGGGTTTCCCAAGGGTGGTGCTGGAGTGTGATTCAATGAATGTTGTGCGTGCTATCAACGATAGAGCTGCTGGCTTCTCCCCTCTTATGCTGTTTTATGAAGATATTGCTAAATTGAAAACCTCCTTTGAGTCTTTTAGCTGTAATCATGTTAGTAGAAAGTGTAATACGGTGGCTCATCTCATGGCAAGATGGAGTACCAATGTCCGAGAGCTTGTTTTTGAGGACAATTTCCCCCAAAGTCTGACCACTTTGGCGGGACTTGATTTAATATAATATATGTCGGCCTAACGTTTCTATCAAAAAAAAAAAAAAAAAAAATTTCGAACTCCATGTGCCTAATTTGTTCTGTTAGGCAACTTTTAGATGAAGTGCTTTATTATTTTGGATTTGTATGAATCGAAACTTACCACTACTATTTACTTGCATGCTTCTTTTTATCAACTAAAGTATTGTTATAAAATTAATAAAGTTTCAGCAGCCAACATAAGATTTTATCTTTTATGATTTTCATGATTGTAAAATTTTGATGCAAATTACTGCTACTAATTGGAATTTCTTTAACATATTCAAAGGATGTTACTTTGGTAAGGCGGCTCCTTAACCCGAGTACGGATGACAATCACATCCGAATTCGAACCAAGTTCGACCCGATTTGAAGGAAAAGTCCGATCCGAATCCGAGAAAAAAAGTTTGAATCTGATTAAAAACATCCGAATCCGAATGGATATGGATCGGATATGGAGTCTGCAGAGTTCCCGACCCGAATTTGAATCCGACTCGAGCCTGAATCCGACTCGAGCCTGAATCCAGTCCAAATCCGACCCGAAATTATTTCAAAGTGTATTATTTTTCACACATAACTTTTTTTTTTTCAAATGAAGTTACCAATTTAATCTAATATATTTAATTAAAGCGCGTATATTTGTAATTTATTAATTTATTAGGAACTCATTAGATTTTGGTAAATGAGAAATAGGATTTCTAATTTATTTTAGAATTAAAAAAATAGAAGTTCTATGTAAGTAAATTTAACGCATGATTACGGATATGGATGTAATTTGGATTTGGACATGGGTTCTGATATGGATATTTAAGTAAATGGATATGGATTCGGATTTGGATATGGATGCAATTTTGGAGTCCGGGTTTTAAATGGATATGGATATGGATGCAATTTTAAAGTTTGAATTTAAATGGATCGGATTCGGAGTTTACTACATCCGACCCGAGTCCGAACCATTGCCATTCCTATCCAGAGTCAGACTAGACTTGGTTATTGGAAAATATTATTTTATGGATAACAGGTTATGGTCAGATTAAAAAACCTTTTATTCGACAGAGTTTTTATAACATCTTGATATAAGGCCAAAATTATAGTCTAATAATTCTGATAATTTAATTAGTTATGATAAAAACAAAATCACTTCCTCGGTTTTCTTTAATTGATGTGTATTCACTTGTGCGCATCTTTGTCTCTCTCCTTTCTCATTTGTCCTTCCTTACTCGGTTATTGGCCTTTTCACTATCGACTTACTATTAAATCTTGACCCGTTTCAAACTTTTAACCTGACATTTTTTACCCGATTCAAGTGAACCCTTTTCCCACTTGCTTCTAAACCGCATTGATCCTGACCCGGCCTAACCAATAATCCGTATATTCATATAATTCATTTAATCACCTAATCGATTAATGGCAGATTAAATTCGTACTCCATAATATTTAGGAATCCTATCTCTTTGCCCTGGGCCAGGATACTCCTAGGCCTGGCCCAACGACTCATTGTTTTAAAATATTTCTTACTCCCTCCGTCGTGGAATACTCGACCCGGTTTGACCGGCACAGAGTTTAAGGGACTTAAATTGACTTATTTAATTTAATAGATAGTAGTTGATAGTGGGGTATTATTTTAATGTAGTTAGTGGGAGGTGGGTTAAGAGGTGGGGTTGGTGGAGAGTAGGGGTTGAATTTTTAATTATTTTTTGTATGGAGTAGGGGGTAGGTGGGTTAATATGGGTGGAGTGAGAAATAATATAATATTGTTAGAATATTTTCATTTTTAGAAACAGATCAAGTATTAAGGGACGGCCCGATAAGGAAAACAAGTCAAGTATTCCGGGACGGAGGGAGTACTTCTCATCTTTTTTGTGGTATTTCACGATAGATCAATTAATTCGAAATACGACCTTACTTGAATATGATTCGTTCTATAGCATTCGTACCTGGTGGAGTCGTAGATATTACTATTTGTACAAATATTAAGACAAAAGTAAAAAAGTTGGTTGAATATAATACGAAGTAAAAAATATGGATGAAGTGAGCAGCGGCGGAGCCAGAAATTTTTAATTGGGGGGGCCAAATATACTTTACATAATATATTCATATCCCTTCGAGAATAAAAAAATATCGTGTGCTCAAAATATATCCTTTAATCCTTTTTTTACCTTTAAAGTAATTTGTTAATGTTGGCCATAAAAATCAAGTTGTCTAAGCAAAGAATTGGAACAATTGTTTTAGAAAAAAAAATAACATAACAAGCAATAAATAATAGAAGAATATGAAAGTAAAAACAAAAAGATTAACTAGGCAACTAAAATTTGCATTTGTTGGGGCTTGAACCTGTGATGAGCTGTAAAAGTGTCTTATGGGTTTACATTTACCACCTTAGCTACTTATAGTTTGTGATCATAATTGCAATATTTAATTATTATGCATAGCCATAGGGGGGGCCATGGCCCACCCTAGCCCCCCCTTGGCTCCGCCCCTGGAAGTGAGAGAAATGTAAATAAGTGGGTGAGTGTAGGAGAAAAAATGAATAAAGTAAGAGAAAATAGGTGGAAAATTGTAAATATTGTGGGATAAGAAGAGCAATGTAGTAAATTTTCATGTACAAAAATAGAATAAAGCAAGGTGTAAATAACATTATGAAACAGATTAAAACGGAAAGTATAAAGATCATTTTGAAACGGAATTAGTAATAGTTAATATAGGTACGTCGTACATAGCAGAAGGAACCCTAGGTCCGATTTCCGTCAATAATGCTCAAAGATACATTAATTCCCAAAATACGCCACATTATAACTTATTTTCCACTCTACTGTTCACGTCAGCATTTGAAGAGAAAAGTAATTTTTTTTTTCCGATTCAATTCTAAACCACCATTTCAATTGGCGGTTTAAATTTAAACAAAATCGCCAATTGAATTTGCGGTTTATGTCACAAAACTGCGCGGTTTTAAGATTACTATGGCAGTTTAAGATTACTATATAGAAGTTTACACTTAAATGAACCGTCATTGTACTAACTGCTATTTGAGTTGGCGGTTTTGCGGTGATCGATTAAAAAAAATTAGACCGATTTTCTTACTGACAATGGACGATAGAGTGCATGGGAAATAACTACAAATATAGAAGGAAATCGCTCTTGCAAGTTGCAACTGCGCATGGTGACGTGGAGAAAAGTTTTACTACTACCACGCCAAAATCCAAATC
Source organism: Spinacia oleracea (assembly GCF_020520425.1). Classification (NCBI taxonomy): domain Eukaryota; kingdom Viridiplantae; phylum Streptophyta; class Magnoliopsida; order Caryophyllales; family Amaranthaceae; genus Spinacia; species Spinacia oleracea. The sequence goes on from NC_079488.1 coordinate 107,822,949, forward strand.
GTTTTATTATACGGTTTTTTCATGAAATGCCCCTGAGGTTTGCAATAATGCACCAAATACACCTGCGCGTTTCAAAATTCATAAAATACCCCTATTTACTCAAAACTGTTCACCAAATACCCCTATTATGACTTTCCGTTAGTCCTCCGTTAAGTCATGTTTAAAATTCATAAAATGCACCTAAATATAAAGGTTTTGCATAGTATACACCTATTTGTAAATTTCTTTGCACCAAATACCCAAACTTCATAATTTGAATCCTACGGCTAGTTTTAATTCAATATAGCCGTTATGTTCATGCTGCCTATAAGTAAGGTTGTTGTTCACTTGACTTGCTCCATGTTAAACCCTCTATTTCCTAAATAGCCATGAGTTCTAATTCAAAAACCGGATCCTCTTCCATCCCAAATTTGTCATACCTAAGAGTTCCAAATAAAAACTGCAATTGTGGGAAAAGATTTGCAATTAGGAGCTCGGAAACGGCTAAAAATCCGCAAAAGCTTTACTACAAGTGTGATCCTTGTGATAATTTCAAGTGGTGCAAAGGTTTTGTTGAGCAGACATTTGATGAAGCTCAAAGCAAGGGAAACAGAGCTGATGAAAACAGGGGAATGCAAGAAGAAAACAGGGGAATGCAAGAAGGAAGCAGGGGAATGCATGAAGAGTTGAAGCTATTGAAGAAGAAACTGAAACAACAGAAACAACAATTCAAGTTTGCAATAAAAATTGGTGTAATAATGTTTGCATTTCTAATTTGGATAGCAATGAAGTAGAGTTGTAACAAATTTCAAGCAATAACATCACTTGTTTAAGCATATGAGCTTTACAAAAACTGATTTCTAAGTGGACAAATGCCACTGAAACTGCACAAAAACATCTTGTCTAAGCAATTGTGTTCTTTCCAAAAAGTGATACTAACTGTAAATTGCCTAAGCTATTTTAACTTTGTGCACCTACAATTCACCAAAAACTGACTAACTTTTAACTTTGTGCATGGTTAAGTTGCTGTGTTTGCTCTTTTCCTCCCCCTTGGACCCCCTTGTGATGTACTTGCTCCTGCTGCTGCTGAAGTGCTTGGTCCAGTGCTTGGTCCTCCATTCTTACATGTCCTTGAGTTATGACCAAACTCCCTGCACTTTCCACATTTCACATTGCTGTTCCCTTCCTGGGTTCATTTGGTCCTCTCTTTCTCTTCTTAGCAGGTCTGCCAGCTTGTCTTTTGATGACTGGAGGCTGAATGGTAGGGAGAGAAAAGTTAGGCCACTGTGTTGGGTCTGACATGGGGTGAATGTGGTCTGCATATGTAAGCTTGTATGCAGCAGACTTGAAGAATGGGGAGACAAAATCAATGGGGTTCAGCCTTTGGTCATAAATCACCCTGAGTGCATGCTTGCAGGGGATTCCAGAAATTTGCCACTTCCCACACCCACAGCTTCTAGTTGATAACCTGATGGGGAAGTTCACATGTGCATCTCTGACCTCAAATTCCCCCCCACCACAGGCTGTAGCATAGCAGAACCTAGACTCTCCTGTTCTTTCATCCACCTCTTTCTTGGCATACTCAGTCAACTGACCATCCTCCATATCAATTGCCATGTCAAATCTTGCCCCAACCCTGTCCATACACCACTTTCTGATTGCTGTACAACAACACAACAACATACAACATTATACACAGAACATCACAAACATCACAAAATAAAGGAACAGAACATGAAGTGGTGAGCTATACCTTCCAACAATGAGAATACAGGCATGTCTCTGTATGGTTTTGTGCATGCATTGAATGACTCCACAAAGTTTGTTGTGTTGTGATCACAACAAACAGCAGGGTCAAACATATGCCTGGACCACTGCTCCTGGCATGTGTCCAAGTATGCAGCAGCATTTGAATCATGAGCAGTGATCTTCTCTAATGCTTTACCATACACATACTCATTGTGTGCATTTGCAGCTATCCAAAACAGTTTGAAGAAAGCAGATCCACTAAATCCATTGTTTTTGCAATTCATGTACAAGTGTTGGCAGCAAACTCTCCTAATAGCTCTAGGAAAAGTATCTCTCACTGCCAAGTCAACTCCCTACACAGAATATGTTCATTTTAGGCCAATCATATCTGTTGCAATATTATAAAATTGAAACAAAAAAGGAGCAAAATAAACATATACCTTCATCCTGTCACTGATGAAGGTCCAATCATCTTTGTTGCAACCCTCTTGCTCAAACATCTGCCTCAAGCATCTCATGAAATGTGTCCAACTATCACAGCTCTCAGTGTCCACTATCCCATAAGCCAGAACAAATATTTCATTGTTCCCATAAATGCCAACAGCTGTGAGTAGGATTCCCTTGTAAAACCCACTTAGATGAGCCCCATCTATTCCAATTATAGGCCTGCACCTCCTCAAAAACCCCTTGACTTGAGCAGCAAAGGAGAAGAAACAAGCTCTGAACTTGGGGTTCACATCCCCACTTGTAGCACCCCATGAAATCAGTGCATAACTTCCTGGTTTGTCTGTTTAATCATCTCAGCATACCTAGGAAGCAACTCATAAGCCTCAGCCCAACCACCATGTATCTTCTCTACTGCCATACTCCTTACTTTGTACAACAATCTCTTTTTAACCCTCAATTGAAATGTCTCCTGTGCATACCTTCTCAATGTCTCAACAGGAATTTCAGTGTTGGCCTCAATTAGACTCATCATGTTCTTACATAGCCACTCAGAGGTCACCACAGGGTTCTCCTCCGATCTCCCACAAGTTTTGTGGCACCCACTGATCCCCTTAATAGCCCAACTGACACTGTCAAACATCTTACTTGCATGTATCCTCCAGTCACAAGTTTCTATTGCACACACTGCAGTGTACCTCTTACTGTCATCCCTCTCAACACTAAGTCCAAACCCCTCTTGTATGCAAAAACTCCTCAAAACATCTAAGAAAGTGGACTTGTCTGGAAAGATCAACCAAGGTTCTAATTTGATGGACCCATATGGTTGATGAGTCCATATCTTTCCATTCTTGTAGGCCTTATCCATCTTACTAGAACCATCCAAACATTCCTCAAACAATAAGTCAGGCACATCATCTGTTATCACCTCAGCCTCCACATCAGAGTCAACCCAATCATCAAGTTTATCCTCCTCTAGTTCAGAGTCTGGTTCAGATTCCTCCCAATCTGAATCCTCACTCTCCTCTTCTGAACCTATATCCTCAACATCAGTGGACACCCTTGCACTCTTTGACCTCCCTGTACCCTTCCTACCTATGCCCTTCCCTTTGGATACCCAAGTTCCAGCTTTCTTGGCAGTCACTTTGTTCACCCTGAACCCTGTAGGTCTAGTTCTGCCTCCCTTCCTTTTAACAGCTTCAAACTGATTCTGTGTTGGTGTTGAATGGGGTGGCTGATCATTTTGGGTGTTCTGTGGTGGTGGGGAATGGGGTGGTTGATCATTTTGGGTGTTCTGTGGTGGTGGGGAATGGGTGGGGTGTGTTTGTGGTGATGGGTTGGGTTGCTGTGGTGGTGGGATGGGCTGCTGTGTTGTTGGGGTGGGTTGCTGTGCTGGTGGGATTGATTGTTCTGGAGTTGGGGTGGGTTGCTGTGGTGTTGAGGTGGGCTTTTTTGTTGTTGGGGTGGGTTTTTTTGCCTTTGGTGTGGCCTGTTTTTGAGTTGGGGTGGGTCTCCTCTTAGGGGTCAGTTTCTTGGCTTTAGGAACCTTAGGAGCTTTTGGAGTAGTTGGCTTGACTTTGGCCTTTTGTTTTGGTTTAGGAGAAGTAGGTTTTTTGGAGGGTGAAGATTCTTGTGTGGGTTGTGGTTGAGAGGCTCCTGGAAACACCTCATCAGCACCATCCTTGCTTATAATCCTCACATACTCAGTGCTTAAGTCCTCACAATCAACCACAGGCACCTCCACAGCTACTGTGTACTCCATTTGTTCTTGAAGTTCCCTTAAAATGTCCTCTCTCTCCTGTTTTTTCCTCATTTCCTCTTCCTCCTTTCTTTGAGCCCTAAGAAGTTCATCTTGTCTCTCTTTGAGCTTTCTCTCACTCTCCTTCCTATGATGCTCAATTGTGGCAACAACATTTCTAAACACCACTCCTGGTTTGTCTGTACCCTCAACCCATATTTCAGCAGTGTCCTTACCCCAATTCCATCCCCACATTAGCTTCATTGTCTTATCATCTACCAACTCAACTCTACCACAGGGAGACTCAATAAACAGGGCAAATGTACTAGGTAAAAACACATCCTGCCTAACAGATTCCTCAAAAATATCCAAAAACAACCTCAAAAGACGATACTTTTCCATGTCTGTAACTCTCACATCAAAGCTATGTGATCCATGATGCAATAACAACCACATTGCAGTCATCCTAAAGGGAAAATTTAAGAAAAAAAAACATGAATTTCGATTCAACCAACAACAATTCATCAATAAACAACCACAATCATGATCACAATGAAATTCAACAGGTCACAATCACAACTTACAACTAACCAAACAATTATTCACAACAAATCCAAGGAATAACTAACTTCTAACCAATCAATTAATCTCAACTGACAATTTCAAAAAATCACTGACAATTTCGCAAAACCCTAACCCTAATCAATTTCGCGAAAAAAATTGTACTTTACAAGCAAAATAAATCAGCGAAGAAGGGATTATTACCTTGAAGTAGATAATCCAACTAGGAAAAGGGCCCTTGTTCGTCCACTGCACCCGAAGCTCTAAATCGCCTCCAAGTTGCCCCCCTTTTGTCGCGAATTCACCAAACGAACACCCACGAACTTGCCAAAAGAGAACGCAACAAATTTCACTAAATTCTTGAAGATCTACCCAGAATTTTGTCAGTTACAGTAGAATTGATGAGGGTTGAAGAACAGGGGAAAGGAGAGAGAAAGAAGAGAAGTTGAGAAGTTTTTTTTTTTTTGGAATTTCAGTCACAATTGTTACCTAAATCGCGCCAAACAACAATTAAGGGCAAATTGGTAAAACGTCACTAACGGCAAGCTAACGTCCGTTAAATCCAGGAGCATTTAATGAACAGTACGGAACTTTAGGGGTATTTTATGAATTTTAAAACGCGCAGGTGTATTTGGTGCATTATTGCAAACCTCAGGGGCATTTTATGAAAAAACCGTTTATTATAGTGTCAACTTATGACTGTGCATTAAGAAGGGGAGGTGGGGAAATTGAGAAGATGTAGAAGAATACATCTAGTCCATCAAGTACTGAGAAACTGCTGTGTAATTGTGTAAAGCGACTCCAATATTTGGAGGTTTACAATAATTGCACTTGCCATTGCAATTTGCAGTTAGGAACTCCTATTATTTACGTCTTTTATTACTAAACCAACTACCTCATAATATCTCATTTTCCTTTCGGGCATATTTGTTTTTAGAGTTTCTCGCCATGTTCCATTTATATTTGATTACATAATTATGTTAAATAAACAAACAAACAACAATGACCCGAGTACAAGTACAAGTACAAGTACAAGTATGCTGATAAAATGGTCAAAACGAGATTATTCATACTCCCTCCGTCCCTTAATACTCGATCTGTTTTGACTTTTTGCACTATTCACATAATTCACTTTGACCATATTTTATTTCTAGTGTATGAAAACGAATGTTAGTATATAATATATTGTTGGCTTCATCTTAATATAAATTTTCAAAATATTAATATTTTTATAAGTTTTTATAATATGTAGTTACAAAAATTTAGTGGTCAAAGTTGTACATTGGCAAGCGTGTCCGGTCAAAACAGGTCAAGTATTAAGGGACAGAGGGAGTACTTTGTATTCCAGCGGTATAACATTTGAGAAAAATCTAAAGTTAAATTCCTATCACTACAAAAATTTGTACTCCGTATTTTCAATGACAACCTAATAACGACGGGAATATTCAGTCGTAAAAGCCTTTTGTGACGGGGCTAACAATCAAACAAAGATGGAAACAACCGTCGCAAATGTCTTTTACGACGGGTTAATGATGAGATTTTTCATTAATGACGGTCTCTTTTATGACTGGTTTGCTCCCGTCGGATTCAACGTTTATTAGCCTTTAGACGGAATTTCCGGTCGTTAATTATACAATTTCTTATAGTGTATTTTGCCTTGATTTTTATGTAACTCGAAGTAATTGTAATTACGTCCCATTTAATTTCTTAGATTAGTACTTTATGTCCATTTCTTTCTGTTACAATTTGTTTTTATTTGCGATAAAATTGGTCAAGACTTAAGAGGACACGAAAGGGTGCATAAGGAAACATTAATTGTTTATCTCAGACTAGCTAGCCCATGCTTATCAAATCCAATAATGCATATATCCAATTATGAATCAACTTACCTTCCGATCGACAATCGTCTTTAATAATTATACACCAGACATACCCTATATCGATTATTCTCTGTTGCATAATTTAGTAACTTATTATTGGACCCACATCATTAAATGCACTTCACTATATTTATTATAACAAATGCAAAGAAAGAATAAATAACGTAATAAAGAACGTATAGAATTTAACGTGGTTCACCAATAATGGGTTAGCTATGTCCATAGGCAGAGGGGAGGAAAGTTTTATTGATCTTGAGGATTACAGATTACATAATACTACTAGGTTATGACCTAAAGAGTTTGTAAAGTCTCTCTAGACAGATGCGAAAAAGCCCAGAAAATAGGCCTAAAACAGCGAGATCCCCGTGCTGAGGCGTTGCAGTAAGGGGCTTGACCAATTCAAGGCATTATCTAACAATATTACTATATATGCATTTTTACGCTACAAGAATTTGTACCATTAACGGCGGGAAATTCCGTCACTAAAGGCCAATAATCGTTGATTAATGACGGGATTTCTTGTCGCGAACCCATCATAAAATGAGGCCGTCATTAATGGAAATTCCGTCGTTAACCTGTCGTAAAAGACATTTGCGATGGTTGTTCCCGTCTTTGTTTGGTTGTTAGCCCTGTCGCAAAAGGCTTTTGCAACGGAATTTTTTACTCGTCGTTATAAGGTTGTCATTAAAGATACAAATTCTTGTATAAGTACCTTGGAATGATGATTTTCCAATTGACCCGGATCTCTAAATAAAGAGAGATCGATAAGTTAGACTAATCAGACAATTTCTACATACAACTGGAGGTGGAGTAGCCTACACTGCCTACCAACCTTATATGTTAGTAATGTCCGATCCCTTTATTTTGTCAGTGTAGTAACTATTCCTAGCAAACAATCACATATAGATTATACTCTTAACAAGGAGAGACAAGTTCGATCGATCAAACAATTTTCTTACATAAATCGGAGGTTGTGTATCGATCTTGTACATGGTAAAGCCAAGCTTATTTCTTAGCTGTTATTTATGTACTAGCTGAGTACGAAAAATGATATTGACACACTACTCACCCACAAGGTGTGCCAATATCATTTTCCATGCTCTACTCATAAGGTGAGTGTCAAAATCAGTTTTTTGGTGTGCCAAAATCAGTTCCCGTTGAATACATGATTCAATTCATTAAGAAATACTAGATTTTGTTATATGTACATTAACATGTTCAACAGATAGTGAATATACTCGAGATGCTTAGGGGATTATTCAATTGAGAGAATGAATTTGTATGAAGTGGTTTTTATAGTTAGGTTTTATGCATGGCAGGGAAGCTTTTTGTTTGAGATTTGAGTGTTTGTTGAAAAGCTAAAGATAGTAGAAGAACTGAGTAAGAGATATATAGAGGGACATGATCTCTGAATAGTATCTTATCTATACAGCATCTATCGTTTAAGGAGTGTGTCATAACTCGAAAGGCATTGCATGTGACGCATGTAGCTCCCCATGTGATCATATTTCTATCACAATCACGACAAACGTACCTCTTCTAGTGTATACACTATACAGTGTACGTACAAGTAAAACTTCTCTGGGTTTTAAGAGCATGTACATTGGTTGGCTCTTTAAAGGAGCTTTTAGAGGACTCTTCCCTTTCTCCCTACTACTATCTCTCTACAAAACACACACAAGAATTCATTCTTAAAAACACTCAACATTAGTTGGTTACTCAAATGAGCTCTCCATTATCATTTTTACCATTTGGTGGTCCACAATTAATTGTGTTTTTAACCAAAGTTACTATCCAACTTTTAAAGTTACTCCTCACTTTTTAACAAGAATCAACTCTTGAAGGGCTCTTGGGCAAGAGCTACCTTGAAGTAGCTCTCCATGAAGAGCTACTCAAGAGCCCCTCAAGAACCACTCAAGAGCCCCAATGTTGGCCAAGAGATAATTCTTGTTGGAGAGCTACTTGGAGAGCCACTCCAAGAGCCCCAATGTACATGCTCTAATACGAGCTTGGTCTGAACCGGATATACTTCCTCCTTTTCTTATTAGATGACATACTTGGGTGTTGAACACTATTCATTAAATTCTTTTAACTTCCTTTTGTGATTTATACTTAAGAAAAAAAATACTTGTATGGGGTCTTATTAGCCCCGTCTCAATAAATATTTTTTAAATATCAACTTTTTATAATTTTTTCTTATCCACAATTGAAGATATTAATGTTTCATACTGTATATTGTGTCTAAATAATAGTGTCAGTTAAAAAAGAACGGAGTAAGTATATTTTAATCAAATACACCGTAGTGGATTCATAGGAGGAAAGATATATATTTCGTATTAAATAATTGGGGTAGAAAAATACCAAAAATAAAAATGTAACTTCTAAATAAATATGGTAGAAAGTGGTATATATAACCTCTAAAAAATTACGGAGGGAGTAATAGAGATTTGAGTAGTTCTCAAGATTTTCCTTTTTAAATTGTTGCACGGGTTCGAAGGATAATTGTCGTCTAAACCATTGAAGACATTCGTATATTCATACCCTATACTCGATAATGTCGAAATATTTGTAAGGCAATACAACGCGGGTGTTTGGTTAGGAGAGGTTTGAGGAAAAAGAGATTTTTGGGGTGAATTAGAGGTTTGACCTATAGAAAAAGCTAATTGGGAGTGTTTGGTTAGGAGAAGATCGGAAGAGAGTTTTGAGGTGAAAAAGCTAATTTTGAAAAGGCTCAATATAAGAGCCTTTTGCAATTAGAGGTTTGAGAAAGTGGATGAAAATGACTATTTTGTCCTACTATAAAACTTGGTACCCTACATATTTTTCTCCTAAAAACATTACTCACACTTTCTTTTTCATTTCACCCTATTTACTAGATTCGTTTTTTTGTTGTAATAAATTTTATATTAGTACTTTTAAGCAATTGAAGTATATTGCAATCATGCTTAAAATATCACTAGCAATATCTCTCTAATTGAAAAATATATATTATTAAAAAATTTAAATTAAGAATATTTTTTTACAAAAATAAACTTATTTTATTTACTCAATGTTTATTAGAAAAATATAAAGAGAAAATAATTAACACAATAAATCATTTGTCAAATATTAATAAGAAACAAAGTATATTAATGTCCTTAATGGTCATTTACAAACTTTTCTATAAGGCGGTATTACACAAAAGACCACCTTGGTATCATATAAGTTAAGCACTTGAACTAATTAGTTAAACACTGAAACCAATTAGTTAAGCAAAGAAATTAATTAGTTAAGCAATTGAATCGATTAGTTAAGTAATGTAACCAATTAGTTTAGAAATTGAACTAATTAGTTAAGCAACCAAAGTGGTCTTTCCGGTAAGGCGGTCTTACACAAAAATTGTCGATGGTCATTTTACATATTAAATAGCTAACAATTATTAGCTAATTTACCAAATACTTTTACACAAACAGCTATTGCAACCAACTAGTCAAATCAGCTAATGCAACCAGCTATCAGCTAACAACTAGTCAAATCAGCTAACAGCTCCTAACAAAAAAGGGCCAACCATTTCCCTATAAAATCAATAATCGGATAATAACTTATCCTACCTATTACTCCGTACTAATCAATAATCATACTCCATATATTCTTGGTTTTTACGGTTGCTTTTCCTACGAGCAGCTCGACTTTAGATGAAACAAATAAGATAAACCGTGGTACAGTCATACCAAGGGCCCGGCCCATTTCTCCTCGCCTCAGAATCCAGAAGGCCCCACCCTTCTCTTTCTCTCTCTTATCATACCAAGGGCTGGGCCCATGGGCTGGGTCCCACACCAATCCCGCGTAGTTTACGAGTATTCCTGTCCTCAGTTTCACCCTTATCAGTTTCTCAATTTTTTCCCTCCTTTTTGCCAGACAAGCGTTTTCTTCCCATACCACTGAATTACTGAAACCCCTCTCCATCAATTATTAATTCCCCCCTTTATATATAAACAATAAAATCTCATTTCTACACAAACTCTCTGTTACCTTTTCCATACAATTTTGATTTCCTTCCTTTTTCAGTTTCATTACGTTACGTCACTCTACTTAAAACCGATAAAATAATAATAAAATTGGAAGTTTTCCGGTCGCCGGAGAATGAGCAGAATAAGGCCGGGAACAACTCGGACAAGAGTCGGAAAGTACGAATTAGGGAAAACTCTCGGCGAAGGAAACTTTGCGAAAGTGAAATTAGCTAAAAATGTAGAAACTGGTGATTTTGTCGCTCTTAAAATTCTTAATCGTGACCACCTTCTTCAACATAAGATGGTTGAACAGGTTCTTCTAATCTTCTTCTCTTTTTTTTTGTTTAATGCTAAATTCATTTTCGACGCATTGTTTGATTAATGTTACGTCGCATTTTAATCCAATTAGGATAAAATTTCGATCAGTATGCCATTTTAAATAATTTCTGGGGGCCAGAACAATAGTGTTCAATCTGTATATGTTCGTATACGTTAATGGAAGGTACGAGGTTGCTTTTTTAAAATAAAAATAAATATTCCCTGTAAATTTGCAGAAATTGAAAACTTTTCACTAACCCGGAATTCAATATTTAAATTTAGTCTGGATTTTTTGATTGATAAAAAAAAGAAGAGGTGATTGGTGGATTCTTTGAAATTATCAATACTTAATTATGTTGTTATTGTTGTTGTAACAATATGCATGAATACTAATAAAAAAAGCATATTGCTGTTAAATGTTTTTTAATTAATTAATGAAGTAATTTGTTGTATTATGGTATCAGATAAAGAGAGAAATTTCGACAATGAAGGTGATTAAACATCCTAACGTGGTTAAACTCTACGAGGTACTTAACTTTATCTCAATCATACATTCATACTCTTAATTAATGTGCTCATCTTCTATACTTTGGAATTTTGATTATCTAAGATGCCATTTTTAATTGAGTTCATCAAGGGATGTTATATTTGTCTTTTAGTTAATCTAGGTCCAATTATATCATAGAGAATTCTCCATGAACTCTTTGAATTGAACTTGTCCGAACTTATTCTTAGTCTAATAAGCTCGGAGAAGTGGTGAAAAAGGAGTACTAACTTCAATTCAACAACTGCATCCGTTTTAAAATGTTATTTACAGTTACTATTTGCACAAATATTAAGATAAATGAGCGAAACTGGGTAAGGTGGGTGAGTATAATAAAATATGGATAAATGTAAAAAGTGGGGATGGTGTAAGAAAAAAGAATGAATAAAATCAGAGAAAATGGGTGGAAGAATGTAAATTTTGTGTGATAAGAGGGTAAACCGTTATGTTTCATGTCAAAAAATAGTATGAAACACAATGTAAAAAATATTATGAAATGAACCAAATGAAAAGTGTAAAGATCAGTTTGAAACGCAGGTAGTAAAACATAAGTTCAAAACACGTTTCGACCACTTCGTCTATGATTGGTTTGAATGAAAAATTTATGTGTATGTGTATGTACTGCATTATCAAAATTCAAAGGTGGTATGTGTGACATTCTTTTGGTCGACTCCTAGTGAAGTTTACTTTTCAGTTTACTAAGTGTGGTACTGTATTGCTTAGCTGCAGCCTTGATTTCCATTCATCTGTGTAGATAGATGATATCTTGTTATCGTCTCTTAGGAGTTAGAAAGCAATGCAATATGTAGTGCTTCTTATGTACTACTTTCGGTAACATAATGTCTGAATGTAAGTTAATCATGTCTTTCTGAACAGGTCATGGCAAGCAAGACAAAGATCTATATTGTCCTTGAACTAGTTGAGGGAGGCGAGCTCTTTGACTTAATAGTGAGTCCTTCATTACGAAAACATCTCCCTAACTAGGTTACATTGATGAATTCCACTTGCAGATAAATGTGTTTATGAAGTCATGCCATGGATTGTCATGTACTAATTCAATAAATTTGTGTTTATTATACTTATTACTCATGATTCATCTGTGTATAATATTCTGTTTTAGCAGAAAATCATCTCTTTGTTTGCTCTTATACAGGCCAAACAGGGCAGACTAAGGGAAGACGAAGCCAGGAAGTACTTTCACCAGCTAATTAACGCTGTAGATTACTGCCACAGCAGAGGTGTATACCATAGAGATCTGAAGGTTTCTTTTTCACCTTCCTTTTTTTTCTTTGGTTATATTTTTCTTTTCCATCTCAAAAAGAAAAATCTATCTGCATACAGTCTAGTAATAGCTTCCCTATTAATGGTTTGCAGCCGGAGAATCTACTTCTGGATTCCTATGGTGTTCTGAAAGTTGCCGACTTTGGATTAAGTGCATTTTCACAGCAAGTGAGGGTAAGAACTCTTGGCTTCTTTTAATTATTTCAGGCCATTTGATTTCTCATGTCTGTTATACAATTTATACAAACCTATGCATATCAGTTGAATGGCTCAATGCTGAACTGAATTTTTCTCTATATCTTTTGAGTGTAGTTTAAAGCTTAGTTTCCTCAATTTCTGGTCTAAAAAGACTGCTTATGTTTGATTTCTCATAAGCTTGTTTTTAACATGTTTTGTGTTATGGTTTGTACTCTTGTCTCTGTGGTAACATATTAGGTATTCTTTTGCTTGCATAACTTAAAACAAAGAGTAAAAAGAAACCATAAAAGAAAAACAGGAGTAAAATTGTTGGAAGAAAAAACAAATTAGGCTATGAAACTTCACATTTAAGGAGCAGAAATCTAATCTAATTCGACCTTTTGCAGGAAGATGGTCTACTTCACACTGCCTGTGGAACTCCTAATTACGTTGCTCCAGAGGTACGGTACTACTCATTTCTGGTACTTAATCTGTCATTAATGTTAAATACACATTTTTTGACTTCCTAAATTTCTTATCAGGTGCTCACTGATAAAGGTTATGATGGTACAGCAGCCGATGTATGGTCCTGTGGGGTCATTCTCTTTGTGTTAATGGCTGGGTACTTACCTTTTGATGATACAAACCTCATTAATTTGTACAAAAAAGTGAGTGTCTAATCTTATTTTTGACTATCTGATGCACAAAACATTGACAAAAACCATTGACAGAGGGATTGTTTTTCTGATTCAGATCCAAAATGCTAAGTTTGTTTCTCCTTCATGGCTTTCATCTGGTGCTAAGAAGTTCATCAAACGTATTCTTGATCCTAATCCTCTGACGGTAAGATCTCATGATTCAGTAACTCTTGTGCATCTCTTTAATTGGTTTTTATATCTCACATTTTGTCGAAGCTGGTTCTGTTTTAATGAGAATGGTACCTATTCTGCAGAGAATCACAATCTCTGAGATTTTGCAAGATGAATGGTTTAAAAAGGATTACCATCCATCGAGTTTTGCAGAGGAAGGGGATGTAAATCTTGATGATGTAGATGCTGCTTTTAACAACTCAGAGGTGAGTACTGTGTTTGTATTTGTTTAATTTGATCTTATGACTAACTACTGGCTTAAAGATCAAACTTTTTCAAATTATAAACTTGTTCTTAATAGTAATTGTTTATTGGTCTTGAATTCATCCTAGTATTATTTGCATTGCAGGAAAATCTTGTAACAGAAAGACGGGAGAAGCCTGTATCAATGAATGCTTTTGAGCTTATATCTGGATCACAGGGTTTTAGTCTTGACAGCCTTTTTAACAAGGAACCTGTATGTTGCTTGATCTTACTAATTAGTTTTATCTGCTGATAAATCAGTTTAACTTTGATATCCTAACCCCTTTTTATTTCTTCATATGCACCTTATACAGGGTATTTTAAAGCAAGAAACCCGGTTTACTTCCCAACGCCCTGCAAATGAGATCGTGTCTAAAATTGAGGAAGCTGCAAAGTCTCTTGACTTTAATGTTCGTAAGCAAAATTACAAGGTAACTAACTAACTACTGTGTGAATGCCATATAGTTCTCTCCTCGATCATCAAGGCACAATGGCACCGAGACTAGTTTGTGTGTTAGAATATGCCTTGAGTCGGTCAAACCCCTTACTGAAACGCCCCATCACGGGGATCTTGCTGACCAGTCAGCGAGCTGGATCCAGGGGAGACGCGTCCTTGTTTAGGGGTTCAGGGACGCAACGTGGTCATAACCTAGTCGTATTATGTAATCTGTACTCCTCAGGATCAATTACTTTTTTCTCATTTGCCTGTGGACGTAGCTAACACATTGTTTAGTGAACCACGTTAAATCTCTGTTATTCTTTATTTACGTTATTAATAAACTTTTCTTTTGATCCTTTATAGATGAAGCTACAAGGTCATACAAGCGGAAGGAAGGGACGCCTTTCCGTGGCTACAGAGGTATCATCTCTTATTTGATCAAGCTATATTTTTAATTACTCATTCATTAATATACTTAAGAAAATCTTTAATTAATTTGTTGCATGCTCCTTGACCAAAGGTGTTTGAAGTTGCACCTTCTTTTCACGTAGTAGAGTTGCGGAAAATTGGAGGCGATACTTTGGAGTATCACAAGGTAAATCTTGCAGAGTTTCTCAATTCTGCTAATTTTTCTTAGCCTGAGGTAGTTTACTCATAATTAACACACTTGGTACATTTGTTTTTGTTCTGTGACAGTTTTTCAAGAATTTTCAATCTGGATTGAAAGATGTGGTTTGGAAAAGTGATACAAATGATGAAGGGTCAAAGTGATGAAATCGATAACATAACCCTTGATCCACCTCCAATGGCTGGCAATTGTTTTTTTTAAGTGTCATTCTGGGAAGTGGTTTGAGGGAAAATGCGTTCATCCATTCAAGAAATGGATATCTGATATAGATGTTAGATGATAATATTAAAAGTGTACGCAATATTAAAGTGTACGCAATTGTTTCCAAGTGGTTGTTAACCCTCCGCCCCCCCCCCAACAGAACCAGGGGCGCGATGTGGTGCATCAATTCATGTATGGCTGTCTCATTTGTATTACGAACAAACTGTGTCTTGACGGCTTAATTGAACTTTTATTTGTGTTTCTTGAAGGAAGGAGGTTTAAGCTCCTATCAATGATCAAATCTTTGTGCCAATTGCTTCTTTCACGACTTTTTTCAATTTCCCCCCTCTCCAAAATCACTATTTTAAATGGCGTGTCACGTGTAATATTGAATAGTCCGTATCAACTATCAAGGAGGTTTTTGATAAGTTCAGGTGATTTTAAGACCATTGTTAATCATGTGCAAAAAAAAATCACCATCCCTCTCTCTCTACCCACTTTCTCACTCATCATTTTTCATTTTTCATTTTTCCCATTAGCAAAAAAAAAAATCCCCCATCCCTCTCTTAACCATGAGCAAAAAAAAAACTCCTTACCCCTCTTTCTCTACCCCTACTTCTCTCTCTTATAACAACACTAATAAAAAAATAAAAAATTAGAAAATGAGTAATTAAGTTTTTTGTACATATAGTTGTAAATAAGCAAATTAGAGAGAGAAATGAGAAAAAAATATTGTGTTAAATTATATCAAAATGGATGCCTATTTGTAGATCTTGAATTTTTAAATTTATTTTATTTTTTTATGAATCAGAAATATAAACAAATTCCCGTTGAAAAATTATTGTTACATGAATTTTTTATGTAATGCCACATGGCGGATTTAAATTGGGTGGATTTCCCCACTCCAAATCTAAAAAATCTTCATGCGAAGGGGGTTTTTGATTTTGCACACCATGAACCCCTTAAATTTGACTTTTCCCCCTTATTTTTCCCCAACTGCAAAAATTTTACACACCATTAACAATGCTCTAAGGACCTTGAATTACATCAACTAGTGAAGGATTGTCCTTGCTTGAAAGATTATTATAAGTAGACTAGTACTTGATTTATCCAACGATCCATGCATTGACATGTTTGCTCACTGGTCAATCATCTGCTTACCCATTTCGAAAGTTATATTTCGCGTTATGTCTATCGAGAAGCTAACCGTGCATCGAACTTGTTGCAGTCTTGGTCATCCAGATCTACCAAGATACTATAGATTATTATTATTTTGGTGCGAATGAGCCACAAGGGCGGAGATGAAAATCGATCTCAAGATCACCTGTAACCGAGATGGAAGCTCTAACCAACTGAGCTATCCATCACTCTCACTATAGATCCTCTTGTTGATACTCTCTTTGTCCCTTTTTGTTTGCCTCATTTGCCATTTTAATTCGTCCTTTAAAGATTGTCCAATTACCACAAATACTGAGACACAACCTTACTCTTATATAAAATACATTTGATTTCAGTTATACTACAACTTTATTTCATCCTAATTTCATATAATCAATTCTTAATTTTTAAAAAAAAACACTTTTAAAGTTCTGGTACATGAGGCAAACAATAAATGATGAAGAGAATCATAATTTTTCTTATTTTCCGGAGTATTTCCTTGGATAGAAAAAAGATTATCCTAATATAGGACATTAGGACGGAGTAATATGTTCACTTTTCTTTCATGTAAAAAATAAAATAAAAAGTTTGATCTAATCGAAAAGAAAATGGGTACAAAAATATAATTACATGTAAGTGACAATTTTACCCTCACTAATTCCATCCTTTCCTTTCCTGGCTATTGTTCACAATTTTTACCCCCAATTTGAAATTAGGGATTACTCCGTATGATTTTTGAAGATGACAAATCGGCGGCAATATATTCACGGCAGCAACAACCGACAATGTTAGCCCAAGAGGCCAAGAGATGACAGTTTTGTGAAGAGAGGCAGCAATATTCAGTAGTGATTCCAAATTCAGTAGACTTTCTCTCTCCCAGCTTGATTTGTTGGTTCTCCAGGTAACAATTTCGTGGAATTCTTCACCTCAATTCGCTCCCTAATCTTTGCCGTTCTTCTGGTTAGTTTAATTGATGATTTCCAGATTTATAATGCAGTGTTGAAATTCTGCAATTGATTTATTCGTGTTCTTTTCTCCTGTTTGGTCGTGTATGAAGTATTTATTGTTCATTTCTTCAGTTATTCTCCATGCTCAATCTTTTCAAAATCGTCAACATTTCTCTCTTTTTCGTATAAACTTGTGTAAATTAGATCAATTAACTATCTCCTTGTCGATTCAACCAAAAAAACGACTAGCCTTATTCTGGAGAAGACCAGAAATGAGAAAAGTAAATTCTAGGGTTTGTATTTTGGGTGGAATGAATTTACAGTCTTAAGGGCTGATGAAGGAATAAGGTTCGTTTGTATATCACTATACACCTCTTTTCATATTCTAGGGAAATGAAGAACAACCAAAGCACTGGAGTGTAACGAAACGAACTCGATTCCATGTTTCCAACTAAACAGTGATCACCCTCTAAATATTGAAAGACAAATCATGAAATGGAGTTCGTTTTGTTCCATTCCAGTGACGTTCCCAATACAGACTTCCCCTTTATGCTTCAACCACTTGCATTTTGAAACGAAGAATATTTCCTTTCCGGTGTTCTCAAAACACTTGTTTTTTTTGGCAATTGAAGCATAATGTCTGCCTCTAAGAGATTTTTTTTGGACAGAACGATCATCAACTTGATTATTATCATAATTATGCTTATTGTCATGTTTGATTGTGTCAGTAGCACACTATGCTGATTATGCTGAGTTTTTGCTTCTTCCCATAGAAAAAGGATGAAAGTGAAGATTGTACAATGGCATGCTGTAGCTTCATGGACTTGGGATGCCCAGGATGAAACATGTGGAATATGTAGGATGCCATTTGATGGCTGCTGTCCAGATTGCAAACTACCTGGCGATGACTGCCCATTAAGTATGTCATTCTTTTCTTTTGTGTAGAGTATGGGATTAATATTTAATACTACGTATATGAAATAACAGAGTTGGTATGCTATTTGCTATGTTGAATACATTTGCTAGTTGTGATGTACTATTGACCTTAGTGTTCATCACTCCGAAATTAGATGATCCACGCTCCTTGTCCTAGGACGGGATTCCAGAATGGAGGATCATTAAATCCATTCAATTGATGATATAACCTTGGTTGCTGCCAGGATTTGGTTGTATGACTTGTATCTTACATCCTATGATCGATTTTTTTTAATTATTATTTAATCATACTCCGTATTGGAGTATAAAAAATAAAGTTGATTAGTTTGCATTTTCTCGTGTTTTTATCACTATTCCATTGTACTTCGTTCTTTAGTTTTACCATTATTCTACTCTTTCATTTCTTGTTGATTGCTTAGTTTCAAATATCTGCTGCATAAGTGCATATTGCATAGCACTGGGGCTGATGTCCTCGCACACAGAAAGCAAGTAAAATGGCATTATGCAATCGCACTCATCTGACAGCATATAAAAATCACTGGATAACACTAGTGTGTAACTGTGTAAGACATTCCATGTTGTGTCCATCATGTGTTGATGGAATCACCAACCCACACACCGTTGTGTTTATATACTGCCTCGACTTTCGCTGTGAAAAGATAGATAGTGTGTTTAACACTTTGTTTGGATAAGAGGAAAAGGAGGGATACAAACTCCCTTGGTTGGCTAGAGATTTTGAGGGTAAATAAAACTCACTTCCCCTTCCCTTTCTTTCCCCTCCCATTCTTCCACTTTCCCTTCCCATGCCGTCCTTTCTATCTTGCTATCCAACGGTCCAACCACACCGTAAAAGTAACTGCATGGAGGTGGGTTTGGGTGAAACTAAAGATGTCATTTGTTCTGGCATCTTTGTGTCAGTTGTGTGTTCTCCTAATCTTATCTTGTAATTTTATAAGTATCTATTTGTGAGATAGGGTGAAACTAATGGTAGCTTATTGTTGCAGTTTGGGGGCAATGCAACCATGCTTTCCATCTACACTGCATCTTGAAGTGGGTAAATTCACAGACCTCTCAAGCTCATTGTCCTATGTGCCGTCGGGAATGGCACTTCAAGGACTGAAAGCGGCTCTTCACCCGTTCTTTTCTCAATTTATCATCATCCGGAGAAAACAGCATAACAAATGCAATAACTATGGTACAATTCTCATCTTTCCTACATGGCGATCTGTTTCAGGCTTTCAGCGTCAATGCTGGTCTCGTTCATGTGATTTAAATGGTTGGTTTCACAAACATTCCTCTAGTTAGCTATTCCAAAACTTATCTGTAACATGACGCGATGACATGATTACTCTTGGTAGATATTTGAGTTTACAGTTCATCATTTTTGTTCGCACGTTATTTTTATTGATAATGATTGAACACTGATAGTAACATGATTCACGAATAGACAAGTGGGCAAATAATGGGATTGATGGAAAATTAAAATCAAATACCCAGCACACATTACCCGATCCAAGCTGTATGCGTAACTAAGTGTCAAAATATTGGAGTGCAGTCTCTTTCAGTCCAGCAAGAACAAGAAATAGACCTGTAAATGCTTGTCCATTACTCTATTCCAGTGTTGATTACTTTGCTGGAAAGAACATGGTGGAATTAATGAATTATAGCCGTCTAATACTTGTATGTTGGAATACAGCAAATATTTTGATGTGTAAGAAAGGTTCTTGCTGTTTGATCTTTATTTTTCGCACTTTAGCAGGGGTTTCGAATAGTAAATGAATAGACAGTAAAGTTTCAACGTTTTTGGATGAGCGGATTTGAGAGAAGGCGGAAGGGATGGACATGGTAGTGAGTTGGTGATGGGTGATATATGTTTTTCTTGAGCTTATTTTACTGAGTATATGTCAATTGAACTTGAGCATCCCTTATTTTTCCACAAGGAATAGTTTCTCTTGAAGTGAACTTATTTGAACTATTTGTTCTCGAATGTAATTTACATCGACTTATTCAACTAAACATAAGTGAAAGAGTGAAAGTAAAGTGACAGAAGTTAAACTTTAAATGGTGTACGTAATGAAGTTTAGGAATTATTATACAAGACTCATCAGTAACAACATTTTCAATATTCAGAATTCTGCTTTTGATACTCGAAGAAATTCAACAAATCAACAATCAATAGTTTCATACATTACAGAAACAAATTTTTTACGATGGATTGTAAATAAAACTAAAAAAGAAAACTCTGCTACATCTTTGTCGTCACCAATGAGATCTAAGGTCCCTTTTCACACCTTACCTGCTCAGAAAAAAAAGTAATTTTTGAATTAATTGCCAAACAAAACTGAAAATTCTAATTGAATTTTCGATTCATTCTCTAGTTGAGTGCCAAATTACAGACCTTACCAAAAAAAAAAAAGTGCCTAATTACAGGGGGCAGTAGATCACCTGACGATGACCCAAATAGCATAGATGATCCCAGGAAGATATCCGAATAATGTCAACAACACGCAGATCCAAAACTCGGTCTGTTAAAGTCAATCAATCATGTTAGAAAATCTTCACAACATTGAGTTTAAACATAGCAGACGATTAAATTGAGATAGATGGAGTATAATTGACATAATCGACAAAAAAAAAAAGCAATAGAGATGAACGACAATATTACCTGACACTCATACTTCAAGAAAACACCAAGAGGAGGAAGAAGGATGGCGAGAAGGAGGTCCACGAAAGTTGCTGTTTGTCTGTCCATTTTTCTGGGTTTTTTGTTGCAAGATTCGATTAACAGAGAGAATTGAGAATTGTGAATTGAGAATGAGTAAGAGATCTGAAGTGATGATGTTTCAGAATCTGTAGAACCGTTTTCTGTATATATAGGCAAAGCCGTAATTGTAGGTATCATACACCACGTGTCTACAGCTCATTTGCGCACCAGGTTCTAACACGGTTAAGCAAAGTGGGTTTAACACCGTGTATGTTGAGGGTGACTTTAACAAGGATTTTATTGATTTAAATCAATTATTGGAATCATTAATCACTATACCTGGTGGCCGACATCGAATATTTTAATTTTTAAAATTAAACTGCCACTTTTGGGAATGGATATTTCCGGAAAGGGTATTGTTGTTAGAGGTGACAAGGCTGACAACGTTTCGTCTTTGCGGTTGGTCCCTTTGATCATCGTGTGTTTTGGTTTTGGTTTATTCGACTTATTTTGACTTATTTCAGATAAAATAAGTTCAGAATAAATAAGTTCAGTAAGAATAATGTTTCCAGATATTTTCATATACAAGTAAGTTTAATTTAGACAAAATAAATTTTTTTCAGATAAAATAAGTTCAGATAAGTTCAGTTAAGTTCAAATAAATTTAGATAGGGGTGATGATAAAGGTCGCAAGTTGCGACAACATTTAGTTGTCGCAATCTTATGTGTCGCAGTTTAATTGGTACATATAGGCGTCACGTAGGCTATGCGTCATCAGAATATTTTTACTATCAATTCAATATTTTTACTATAAAAATATATAAATAAGGTAATCAATGTAAAGAAGGAAACAAATTAGAATATTAAGATTTTCCTACCTTTTTTTGAAAGGTATATAATAGATTATATAAGTTAAATATTTTAGTTTCCAATTTAAATCATGACACATAAGCATGCCATGTGATCAGTGTGACACGGCTTAAAGGTCGCATGTTGCGACCTTTATCATTTTCGTTTAGATAATATATATTCAGCCAAAATAAATCCAATAGGTTTTAGCCTTATTCATAAAGCATACGGAATAAGCTCCATAGATAAGCATAATGATCAAAATGTGTTGTGCACAGTTTGGTTTCATGTTGTGTCCAATTTGATCATCTATTCTTGTTCTGTGTTAGAGATTTTTATTCATTTTCTGCACTAGAAAGTAAAAGTTATCTACTTCAAAGACGCCCAGGGCTTGCGCATGAGCCATCACCCATGTAGTCCACACCTAATAGGAGCACGACACGACACAGGAGACACAAGAGACATAATTGTAGCTCATGGGCGGTACATGGATATCATTTTCAAATTTTGGCACGTGCGCAATAGGGTTCACGGTTCGAATGTTTTGACATTGGAACCGTGCGGCGCACTCTTGCCTATTAGCGGCAAGCATGCAAGCCTTGTGCGGAATGAGTGCCTTGTGCGGAATGAGTGTCTTGTGGCTCGTAGGGGCACGAGTAAGCGTCTGATTTTGAAAGGGCGCTCTTGCCTATTGGCGTCGAGAGCGAGGGACGAGGGTCAACCGGGGCGCTTGTGTGCGCACAGCAGGCACAAGCGGGACCGGCAACGAGAATTTATCTGTTTGTGGGACTTTGGGATGCTTTAGAGCAAGTGATGGCACAATATCTATAAAGGCCTACAACAAAACACAAGCAATAAAGCGATGGCAACAATTGGTGAGAAGTAGGAATTCATTCATTCATACCCCTCATAGAGGTTTATTTTGAATTAGCTACAAAATACCAGTGAACACTGGATTGAAAGTAACATAATAATTCTATCTAGAGCCTAGAAAACTATTAGAAAGATCTTAGAAAGCACTAGATAAGCAAAATACAAGCAAAAGAAGGTTGGATTCTAACAATAGGCATACGCCACCCGCCCACCTGCGCGGCAGACTTTATACCCACGAGCGGAAGAGCCTGATACATCGTGACTTTTTTTCAGTTTGTTCCAAGCATGGCATGTTAAAGCGCGAGGCTTACTACAGTTACTAGCCTGATACATGGGTCTGTACGTCCAACTCATGTCCAACTTTAGTCTATATCAAACTTTACAAGAGCAAATTAAGTTTTTCCCCAAAATTAATTCTGCAATGGGAGGAGTATTTCTCAATTTTTTAGGACGCTTCACCCGTTAAGGCCGTTAAAGCCCGACTAATGCTGATTCGAGCAAGGCTATAAACTGAGGCCTTAGTAGTACAGTTACAACCATCTGATCCAATGAGGCAATGACTAGTAGTACTGATACTCCCAACCCGTTTACTTGAAATAGTGGACTGATACTCCCAAAGTCACGATGAAAGGCCCAAGAAAAATAGTCAGGTTCAGGCCCGTGGCAAAGAATAAAAGAACTAACTAATTCCTTTCAGCCTCGTAAGAAAAGCTTCAAAGAAGCAACATAAATTCATACGATCTTCGTCAGAGGAATGTTAAACATCAAGTGGCTTGTGTTCATATGGACACAAGTGATCCAAATATAACATCTTTAGTATCAATACATAATATGTTATTATTTGGATGCAAATGAGTCACAAAGGAATAATAAATTACAATGAGAGAGGGATTTCGAAGGTGAGAACTATCGTACACAGACCTTCAGTCTTAACCACTAGGCTAAGACATCATTGGTACCAACACATAATATGTCAGTACCAAAAACGAAAATGACTTAATTTGCATTTTGGTATTGTCATATTCAGTATTGGTACTAAATCTCTATTCTACAAGGGAACACCTGATATCAATTAAATTGTACTTTTGGTGTCCTCCTATGGAATAGACTTAAATATCCTCTACTATTTTATTATTTTATTCAATTACAAATCTAATTATTTATTGCAATGCAGTAACAAATCAGTAAACACAGAAAATACACACATAAGCACATATTGATTACAAATCTAAGTATTTATTACAAATCAGTAACAAATCAACTGCCTTAGTTGCTTACTTGCTTGTGCTAACATTGATTGATGGTTTGAATATTGGAAAGGAAATCCAGAGCATCGTGTTTAAGCACGGATAGATATGTATTTTACAAGCGTTGTGAATCTGCTATTACATTGTTTATGAGTGTTGCATACTCTACTGCTTTCAATGCTTGTGCCTGAATTAGAGCTATGGATCAGAGGATAATGATACATAATCTGATCTTGAAAATGGGTTTGAGAAAATATATAGTCACTAGCTAGCTTGCATGTTGATCGCTATGTATGTCAAATGTGGATATATAAGCCAGCTCCTGAGGGTGTTTAAGTAAATTAACTTTTCGTGTCCACTTGAAAAAGTCAATTATACCCTCTCTACTCTTACTCTCAATCCCTTCGGATCTCTCAAACCCTTCTCGCCTACTTTCTCCCTCCGCCGCTTCTTCACTCTCGCCTACTTTCTCTCTCCTCCCTTTACTCAATCTCTCATCTTCGATCTCTCCTCCCTTCACTCAATCTCCTTCACTCAATCTCTCCTCCCTTCCGTCAATCTCTCATCTTCGATCTTTCCTCAAATCCGACGAATGGAACTTCATCATCTCAACGGGTTTCTCTTTAAAATCTCAGGTACTCGCTCAAATTACTTCTCCCGATGTGGTGTGGAATTGGAATTCAATTGTATATTCGTATGTAATTATGCATTTCGTTTTTGCTTTTCTGTATTCGTGCAGTTTCATTTTTTTCAAGATTTGACAATGAATTTTCTTCAATTTATTTGTGTTATTTTTGTGCGTTTTTGTTGTTGATCGGTTCAGATCTGTATTAACTTCTTTCGATTTAACCCAGAAGCCTCAAATTTGGGTTTTTATAAAAATCGAAGCTTTCTACAATCTTCAAGATACCCAGATTACAAAGTTGGTGATTATGCAATTTTTGATTCTGGAATTCATCTTTTCTGGTAATTTCATCATTACCCCCTCAATTTTATTTTATTTTGTTTTTCCTTACTTTTTTGTCTTTTTGAATTTTTTGGTGTGTTGATTTTAGTTTTTTTGTGTGTTAATATCCTGATTTATATGTGTAATGATATTGTGTTGATGGCAATATAATTCATAACGTTAATGTTGGAGTTATTTTCATATAAGAGTTTGATTGGAAATATATATGAGGTGGTTATTTTTTCAGTTTGGTTGGAAATATAACTGAGGTGGAAATATAAGAGTTTGTTGTTGAAGTGTTGTTTGCTAAATGTCCTAAACCTGAGCTACTTTGAGAGGAAAGTAGATATACTTTGAGAACTTCTGAAGAGAGGAGAGTAGATATACTTTGAGAGGAAAGTCAAATAAGCAGCTGAGCGTTAAGCAGATAAATACAGTAGGTATAAATTTTCAATATGATTTCAGAAGTTCTGAACCTGAGCTAAAAATTGGTTATCTGGTTGTTTGCTTGCATATTGCTGCTGCACTCCCATGTTTAAGCACCCCATAGTACACTCTACCATATGATCCCTCCCATATTAAAGCATTGGATCCATATTTCTCGGTAACTTCCCTTAGTTCATCCACAGAAATTCGAGGGACCTCTATATAGTACACTCTGGAAACTTTTGAAATGATTTTATTATTTATTTCAATTTTTTTGGTGAATTTTTTTAATGTGTGATTTGTATGAAATTCTTAATAATTTCAAATTTATTTTTGGTGAATTTGTTTGTTAATGTGTGATTTGTATGAAATTCTTAATAATTTCAATTTTTTGGTAAATTCATTTGTTAATGTGTGATTTGTATAAAATCATAATAAAATTTCCAAAAAAAATTGAATTAAATAAAATTCTTGATTGCTATCACGAGTTTATTGGTGAATTTGTTAATGTGTGATTTGGAATAATTAGGTTGACATTATTGTCACGAGTTTATCTTTGAAGCTATTAGTCATGGACTGAAATCTAAAAATTCAGTACCCAGAAATGCAAACCAACCGACATTGATTATAATTCAGTACCCGGATTTTAATCACACCCTAATTCCCATTATTTATTTCAGTACCTGAAACTCGGGGAACTCCTGATTATGCTAAAGATGAAGACCCTGCTAATGGAAGAAGATACCACAGGTTTGTGTTCATTTCCACCCTAATTCCCTTAAGCTTTTTCGACTGGTGAGGTACTAGGTTTAGATGTGAGTCCCCATGCCCCTGTTGTTCTTTTATACGAAGTATCTGTTGTGAACTTAATGAACGATCGGTTCTCTCTCCAACTCAACTGTGGACTTACTTCATTGCATCTTAACTATTGTCGCAGTCGAACTCCTCCACCACGAGAGAGGTCGAAATCCTAAGCAAGGAGATGGTCACAAATCATTCACTAGAAGGGTTGAGGATCAGTACAAGAAAGCGCTAAAAGAAGAGCCTTCCGTGTTTGATTATGATGGTGTTTATGATGATATGAAATCAAAAATGGTTCAGCCGAAAGCCAAAGATAGACAACAACGCCAGGTAATTGTCTATAATTCAATACTTCTAATTCGAAACATTATGAATTATCGAAGTTTCATTGTGGAGCTTTGATTATCAACAACTTGATTTTCTTTAATCCAACCCACCAGACACCGAAACTGAACAAAATAGTGAGAGGGTTGCAATTTTTGCATTGTTTTTTGTTTTGTTTTTGTTATTGATGCCAGTTGTTTGTTGTACAATTTTGGGTGAGCTAAGTTGAGTTAATACTTAATAGTGCTCATTAAAGTTGTGTAGACTTTTTCTATTGGATACTTCATTGTTAATTCATTCATTTTGGATGATATATTACAAATTTTTAATTCTATAAATTATTTCAGGGGTAAAGTTTGGATGATTCCCACAAAGGAAGATCTTGAGCGCTTCATCTTTTGAGTATGCACATCTTACCCTCTCTCCTACCCTATTGGTAACTATTTCCTCTTCATTTTTGAAGCTATGATAAAGTATTTTCCTAGAAATCTGAATTTCTTTTTTCAGTTTTTCGTTTGTTTGAAGAGATTAATTGTCAGAAAGAGTTCATCTTGATCATGGATAGTGAAATTATGTAAAAAACTACAATTGTTACATAATTGAAAGGAGAGAAATTGAGGGCCGAGGGATTAATGGTAATAACACTTTTCGTGTCCCCCATCAAAATGTCTAAAACAACCCTCCATTCTTTCCTCTTAAACCCTTCGCAGACTCGCAATTCACTCTACTCCTTCCTCCGCCGCTTCATGGTCTCATATCATGTAGTTCTTTCTCCTCTAAGAAAAGTAAAGAATCATGTAGTCCTAATTTATGTTTTAATTTTGTAGGCGGGTCCTTATGAATGGCTTAGTTATAAAGAGGCGTATGATTCAACGCTTCAAATCGGCTCAGCTATTAGGAAATGTGGAGTTAATCCCGTGAGTACAATTTTATTCTCCAATTTTACTTCATTATTGGCTCAACTATTGAATGAAGTACACAAATTTCTTGATGGATAACTATAGGATCCCATCTGTTGTGATATAATAGAAGAGGCTTCATTACTCTGTTAAGTATTATCGGAATCAACCTATTCAATATTGAAACCTTTATTCACCTTCAAACTGTGGCTTTTCGAGATTTTGTACCTTACTCTTTTTATCACGATACATATCTTCACATGAGATGGGTTCCTATCGTTCTAATTTCTGCTCACTCAGTGCATATTTCAATTTCTGTTAGGTTAAATTCTCTTCTTCTGTACTGCTGACATCATTCAAGTCCCAATCTTTCCAATTTACCATAGTGTAATCATTTTAAGGTCACTTTAATCACAACCTAAACCAAACTCATAACAATCAGATGCGTGTTTCGAGGATAATCACCTCGAAAGCAGTTGAAGCCATGCTCCTCAGTGAAGTACTCAATGAAAAATAGATTTAGAATTCTAGAAAGGATTAAGAAAACCAATAGAACATAATCTATGCCAGACACAAATAACCAGGTTTAGGTTCAGGTTCATCCAAAACCGAGTTCTGAATTGCAGGTTAAGATAATAGATATTCAGGTTGTAGCTTACATGAGATGTCTTCAGAGGGATAAATTAGTGCTTTTAGTGCCTTAATAGTGAGTCTGGTGGTGCTTCTGTTTAATATGCAACAAGTGTGTTGGGAGCCTGTTGGCTTGCTGCTGGTTTTTTGGTGAGTGCAGGCTGGTAGCTTGCATCTGTTTTACTGTTTTCATATTGGCCACAGCTTCTTTTGGTTGTTTCTGGACTATGGTGCTCCTGTTTGTTTTGTGTATGCAGGGGGTTTGCTTAATATGGTTTAAATTGGTAAATTTAGCCACCTTATGCCTTTACAGTCCAGTAGTATTGTTGATGGTGCTTCTTTAATGTGTTATCTTTTGTCTTTGATTTCTTTTGGCGATGTAGGTATTTCCAGCCAAGTAGATTGTGCTATCAAGATACTCAACCTAGAGATTAAGTTGGATTCCATAGTTTGTATAATAAAATATCGTAAAGAGCTGGAGAAATATATTTAGTTACTTTGGTACTAAGAATTTGATTTTTAATCATGTAAGCGCATGAATAAATTGTGTTACTATTTAGAATTTAATTTTTTAAATAGGGACGACTAATTTTTCTTTAGATTAGCTTTGCGAACATTTTTTTCTTGCCTACTACATATTTGTGATAATTAATTGTAATACTACGATTTTATATAATCTCGCACGCATCGCGTGCATATAAGACTAGTGTCAAATGTGGAAGCGTGGTAGACGCTTACAAGGTGATTCGATCAATAAATGACCCAAACGTTGTACGAAGTATTAGATTAGTCATATTCGATTTCAAGGAAAAACATCGTTTGAGAAAGGTTCTTGTTGAGGATAACGTTGTTATCTTAAAGGATAGAGTATCACCACGGTGCCTAACGGTACTGTCACCACCTTTTCTCCCCTCCCTCTCTCATTGCATTCATTTTTTGCTTCCCTACGCCCAGCTAGGGGTGTTCAATTTCGGAATTCCGATCGGAAAAATTTGATTCGAATCCAATCCGAAATTTTGGATTGGATATCTGAAAACTATTCGAATTTTAAGAAAAAAAAAATCATGTTTTCTCCTAACTTTTCGGATATCCGGTCTGAAATATCAGAAACTTTAAATTCAGATCGGATATTCGAAAATTTTGAATGGATTATCCGAACTTTTTATTGTTTTTTTTTTAATTTTGCAATATTTCGGATGTCCGAAACCTTAAGATCGGATCGGATATTCAAAAATTTTGATTGGATTATCCAAAATTTCTATTGTTATTTTAAAATTTTGTAACATTTCGGGTATCCGAAATTGAAAAAAAGGTTGATCCGAATTCGATCCGAAATATCCGAAACCTTAAAATCAGATCGGATATCTAAAATTTCGGATCGAATATTTTTGCACACCCCTATGCCCAGCCGCCGCCCCCACCCCATCGCCCTTGTCGTTCTCTTTCTCTCTCTTCACCTAGCCATTTCCCGCCCCCACCAGTCCACAAGGATCGGGTCATTGCTGAGTTTCATATCGATTTGGTTCAAGTTGAATATAATCGGGTTGTCACGGGTCAATATGTTATTGATGGGGTCGTATACTGGTCAATTATATATCCAGGTCAGTTTGGTTTGGATATAATCAAATCTAACAGGATTAAGTGTTCCAGCTTACGGGTTTTAAATGGTCAGTTAAATCAAGCGAGTTCAATATATTGGATTGAGAATCGACAGCTCTAACACAGGTGCACCATATATGTTCCCTTGTCCAGGTCTTGACCCATTAGTATATAAAAGTGGAAGGTAGGTGTCTAATGATGTTAGTCAAGAGGAACACCTCATACCCTCACTAGACATTTACCGGCATGAGTCCTTTTCATGGAACAACCAATACAATACAGGGTGTTGGTTTAGTTGCTTGAACCAACTTGAGATAAAGAAACCAATTCCCGCACAATTGCATTAAATATTGCGTGTGTCATTTCTTAACTACTTGATTAATGACCTATTTTCCTAACTATATCCAATAATGCTATTTCCCCACACAGATTGCTCAACAATATATTGGTTACATAAATAGACCATTGTATTTGTGACCCATCTAATTAAAAGGCTAAGGTGTAACTTGCACCCTCTCATATTTCCTCCTATTTAGGCCTGATCAAATGGCGGATCGGGTCGGGTTGAGTGAATAAAAATCTGCCCATTATGTCGGGCCGGGTTGGGCCAAGCTTCGTCCCAATTTTCCTGTGCCCAAACCCCGCTATTTGGGGCCAATATTAGCGAGCTTTTCGGGCTATTTTCGGACCGGGCCAAATTTATAACTAAAATTGTTGTTTTACGTTGTCCAAAGCCCGCATTTTTTTTGAAAGTCCAGGCCGGGCCGAGCCTGAAAAGCGGGCCGAAATATTCTGCCCAAAACCCCAAATTTTGGGGTCGGGTCGGGTCGGGCCCATGATGATCAACTCTACTCCTATTATATGCACATCATGTGAAAAGAAAGACAATTTGATAATTACTTCGTAATTATTAGTTGGTTTGACTAATTGTTAGATGTTTGTGTTAGTTGGTTTGACTAGCGAGTTGAATTAGTTATTTGCGTAAAGTGTTTGGCAAATTAGCTATTAGTGGTTAGATGTTAGTTGTTTAATTAATGCTTAAAATGACCATTAAAGCTACAACAACGAGACGCACAACATTTCTAATTTTCTAGCTACACGTTCTCAGACTTCTCAATGAAAGATAATTAGCTGTTGATTAACATAATCAACATCTTAACCTTCACATTCAATCATTTCTGGATGTCGTCAAGTTTTACTATAAAAAGAAGTGTTGTGGGGTTTTTTCCCCCCACAACAAGAAGTACTTAATCATAACATAATCATGTGTCATTTGTTTATGATGCATGGGATTGGAGAGAAAACAACTACGTAAACAAGTAATACGTACAAAGTATATATTTTGGTTGAATCTTTTTGGGAATTTTATTTGATCCTCTCATCTCCCGCCTTTCTTATGACAATATGACCTATCTTTTTCTCTTAATCGCCCATTGCATTGCTTTATGGATAATGATGCTCTCGATTAATATAGTAAGATGCTATATTTTCCACGAAGTGTATAATTTTTTTGTTATACGGCAACTTTTGTGTAAGACCGTTTCACCGGAAAGACCACTTTAATTATTTAACTAATTAATTTCATTGTTTAACTAATTAGTTGCATTGTTTAACTAAGTGGTTACAGTGTTTAACTAATTGATTTCATTAGTTAACTTATATGACATCTATGCGGTCTTTTGTGTAAGATCGACTTATATAAAAGTTTGTATTTGTTATACAAACATACCAAAATATTTGGTCCGGCCAATTAAATTGAAAAATATCAGAAGATCAGAGGGAATTGAGAGAGAATGATATTTTTATTATCTGATTTCTTACCCAACAATCAAGCTAAAGTTGCCTTATATACAAGCTAGTAAAGCCTAGGCTAACAAACTCTAACTAACTGTGTAACAACTTCTAACAACCTTGTGTAATAATAATAAATATAAATAGATATTTCCTATATCCCCCCTTCAAGCTGGACTTTGGAAGCAAGGCCAAGCTTGGAAGATAAAAATCGATGTTGGGAGGAAGAAAGGGGTTTGGTGAGCAAGTCTGCTAACTGATTTGAACTTGAAACATGAGCTGTTTGGATGAATCCATCCTCAACCTGTTCACGAACATAGTGCATGTCCCTTTTTAGGTGTTTAGTTTTATCATGAAACATGGGGTTCTTGGCCAAATGCTCAGCAGAAGTATTATCACAATATAGAGGCACAAGCAATGGGACAGTGACTTGTAGGTCTTCAAGAAGCCCCTGAATCCAAACTAGTTCACTAGCTGTAGCTGACATACTTCTGTATTCAGCCTCAGCTGAAGATTTGCTCACAGTTCGTTGCTTTTTGGTTTTCCAAGAAATCAAATTTGTACCAAGAAAAACAGCATAAGCACTAAGGGATCTGCTGCTGTACTGACATGAACTCCAGTCTGCATCACTATATGCAGACAGATGAGTGGTGGAATCAGCAGAATACCATAAGCCTTCATCAATAGTCCCTTTCAAGTATTTGAGAACATGAAGAGCAGCCCTTAAGTGAGGAACCCTTGGAGAGCTCACAAACTGACTGAGGTGTTGCACTGAATAAGATAAATCTGGTCTGGTGATACTGAGATACAGTAATCTTCCCACTAATCTTCTGTATACATCAGGCTCAGTGAGTAAATCACCTTCATCAGTGGTCAGCTTTAAACCACAAGAAAGAGGTGCAGGAGCAGCAGTACAATTATCCATGCCAGCATCAAGAAGAATATCCTTGATGTATTTTCTTTGAGAAAGAAAAATTCCATTAGAGTTTCTGTGAACTTCAATGCCAAGAAAATATGATAAAAGACCAAGATCCTTAATTGTGAATGCTTGATCAAGCAAAAGTTTGACCTCATTGATTTGTGAAACAGAAGTACCAGTTATCAGAATATCATCCACATACACCAAAAGTACCAAAAATTCTCCATGAAGTGATCTGGTAAACAAGGAGTAGTCTTGCTTAGATTGCTCAAAGTGTAAAGATTTCAGAAACTTGCTTAACTCCTTGTTCCACTGTCTAGATGCCTGTCTGAGACCATAGAGAGATCTTTTCAGCTTGCAAACCTCACCAGGTTGAGCTTTAAGATAACCAGGTGGTGGCTTCATGTAAACCTCTTCATCAATAAAGCCATGCAAAAATGCATTATTAACATCCAATTGAAACAGATCCCAACCTCTGACTGCAGCTAAAGCAATTACAACCCTGACTGTTGCTAATTTGGCAACTGGGGAGAAGGTTTGAGTAAAATCCTTGCCTTCAACCTGTTGATATCCAATAGCAACTAATCTGGCTTTATATTTGTCAATAGTACACTAGTGGAAAAAATACCTGTTGAGGGGGGCATTTTGGGTTTATTGAGGCGAACAAGGCCCGCTGCGACAGACGTAGCTTCAACAGCTCAGTGATCTGTTGAGGCGGCTTTGTTCGCCTCAACAGGTGATCTGTTGTGGGGGGCTTTTGAAAGCCCCCCTCAACAACCTCTACAGATAAGCGAAAAATAAGGACCTGTTGTGGGGGGCTTTACAGAAGCCCGCCTCAACAGCCTCCTCTGTTGAGGCTCACTTCTTAAATGCCCCCCTCAACAGACCTGTATGAGGGCCCTATTGAGACGTTGCATAACCTTTGCCCGCCTCAATAGATGGCTAGAAAATTGCATTTTTGTATGATTTACTTTTTATTTCTTATGATTTGGGTCTTGATTAGTGCGAACAAAATATTTTTGGGAGGCAAAAAACTAGAAATACTAAACACGTCTCGTTATTATTATTCAAATAAGGAGTACAAGAGATATGAGTTTGTATACTATTACATTATACAAAATACTATCTTACAAAGTGAAATAAATCAAAGTACTGTAAGCAAATCTAAACTAAACAAATTGACGACATATGCTTTCCTGTCTTCCAACTAATTAATCTACCATCCATTACACACCTGCAAAAAAAAAAGCAAGACATCATCTAGTGAACAATAACAATAAAACGCAAAGCTTTGCCAGGTGGTCTGAAAGAGTTAAAATGATGCCATTACATGCTGATCCACTAGAAACAGATAATTTCTCATACCCGTACAATGTACAATATTGTAACGAGTACGATTGATTATATTCATAGTTGTGCCTTCTAGCAGGCTTCTACGTGAGAGTTGATTCATCTAACGAGGACAATGGCATTGAGGATTGTACTAATCTAGTCACCTTTTGACATAGAGCAGGTACAAAAGCACCAATCTGCTTTATGGGTGACAGTTGAAAGCAGCAAATACAAATCATAACCAACATATCTACAGCTACATGTAGTGCACACAACATTACCAATAAGAATAGCATCCAGTAAAAGTAATAAGTAAGTGTCAATCAAATTCAACTACTTTAGTAAGGCTTATAAAGAATTCAACCAGTTCATTAACGTTATACAGGAAATAAAGAGGATAAAAGGACTGTCAATTCGACATATATGAGCTCAACAGCCAAAAACATTGAATGGACTCTAGTACATAACAACAGTATTAGATCTAAAATTCTAGATAACTGCATAACCTCAAGGAAATTCTCATACTAGAATGAAATACTCAAACAAACAGGCGTTCAATGAGGTAGCAAAACACAATTCAAGGGCACACTAATAAGAATTCATGCTAACAATACCAAATTTTATTTACAAGTTCTCAAATTTATATAAGCATAACTGCAGACACAAGGCAAACCAAAATAAGACTAAACATGAATCCTATTATGCTCACAGTTTGATTGTATTAGATACACTAACCTCACTCGAATAAGAATGAGCTTGTATAATTTCCAATTTGAATGATGCTAATCTTAAAAAGAAATTCTTCTACTAAGGGCATAAGGCATAGGAAACCCATCCTTTACTGTTGTTATTGTCCTCCTGACAGGGAAGGGAAAGACATGCTCAGATTCCTATGTAATGAGTATTTTCTCAAACTTCTGCATAACTGCAGACACAAGGCAAACCAAAATAAGACTAAACATACCACCAATTTCTTGTGCCTAAAGAGCATGATACTCCCGTAAACTGAAGTCAAACCAAAATAAGTGAAGAATGAAAGTGTGACTGGAGCATCAACACCTGCCAAAAATTAATACAAAATATAACCACCACTATAATCATGCTCCAAAGTCCAAACTCCAACACAATTAAGTAGAGACAACTAATCAGAGAAAACTAATCAGAGAATACAACCAAAACTTGCCAAAAACAAAAAATTAATCATGCATCCAAACTAATCAATGAATTCAGATTAAAACCACCAGCACAACCGCAACTAATCAGAGACAAAAAAACTAAAATAAAAAACCCGAATTCACCACAATTGTAAAGCGTTAATTGGTGATGATGAGAGTAGTTCCAAGAAGAAGAAGAAGATCTATTTACCACAGCCATCACCTGCTTGTGCCTCATAATCTGACCACCCACGACCTACCGAAACCCAAGCCGCACCTCCACCACCGCCACCTCCAGTTAGAAAATTAAAATTCGTTAAAATCAACAAAATAATCAAAAACCTAAATTATAAATAAAAAAAATTAATAAAAAATAATATGAAAAATCAAAAACCTAAAAGAATTGAAGAATGGAGGAAAGATGAAGGAGAGAGATGAAAGAGTTACATCATTTTGAGACAACACCGCCGCCTTGCTCGAGAATACGAAGTAGATAGCGGTTGAATTGAGATACGATTGAGGAAATTGTGTTGAGCTTGAGGAGGGAGATAGATCGACGAGTTTGAGGAGGGAGAGAAGTCGGCGGCGAGATCCTAGCTTTGCAACTCTTCCATGGAGTCCGACTTTGAGGAGAGTAAGAGGGAGTCCAAGTTGATGACGAAAGAGGCGGAGGGTTTGAGAAGTTTTAAACCATGAGAGGGGAGAGAGGAGAGAGAAAGGAATCCTCCAGGCTAACTGAAGAAATGAGGAGGAGAGAGAATTAAAATTTGGAGTATATGCCTATCTAACTTTGTCGAAGCGAACATTGGAGTGTACGCGTCAACAGATGATACTTTGTTGATGCAAACACTTAAATGCCCCCTTCATCAATAGTTATCGAAGCGAACAATAAAAATGTTCGCTATAACAACCCTTTATAATGTTTGACCCGCGTTGACTAAGTAGTTATTGAGGCGCGCTTATGTATGCCCCCCTCAACAAGGGGGCTACAACAGGGGTTTTTTCCACTAGTGGTATAATCTGGATTCAGTTTAGTCCTGTAAACCCACTTTGATCCAATAGCCTTTTTATTCTCAGGAAGAGGAGTAAGTTCCCAAGTTTCATTGCTCTCAAGTGCTTCAATCTCTTTATTCATAGCCAGAATCCAATTGTCATCATCTTTGGCTTGATTGTAGTGTTTAGGATCATTGGAAGCAAGACCAACAGAGAGAGCCAAAGATTCCCATGTATCATAACTATCAAGAGCCATTGCAATCAACCAAGCTTCATCATTCTCAAAATTAGGAGAACAGGAATTGACTGAAAATGAAAGAGAATCACTGCTAGATGGAGTTTCTGTATGTCTGTGAGGAACATATCCTCCAACAAAACCATTGAGAGTAGTGGAAGGTTTAATTTGTCTAGGAATATGTCTAATGACAGTATCAGTGTGAGGAAGAGATTCTGTAGCCAGAATTGGTGTAGGTTCAGTCATAGGTTGAGTGTCATTAGTGTGACTGTCTGAAGTACTAGAATCAGAAGAATGAGA
Organism: Spinacia oleracea; assembly: GCF_020520425.1. Lineage (NCBI taxonomy): Eukaryota > Viridiplantae > Streptophyta > Magnoliopsida > Caryophyllales > Amaranthaceae > Spinacia > Spinacia oleracea. The sequence continues at coordinate 107,859,052 of NC_079488.1, forward strand.
AGCAGGAGAAGAGGCAATATGGTTTAAAGATGGTGGAGAAGAAGAGTTGTGATGTGTTTTAGAAGAGGAACTATCTAGAGAAGGTTCAGAAGTAGGAGTATCAGGTACAAAATCAGGAGTGAAAGGTTGAGCTGTAGAGTGAAAATTATGAGAAGAATTGGGAATGAAAGAAGAAGAGTCAGTGCCAAATTGCACCATTTGAGGATTGGTGTTGACAGAAGAAATGGACTGAGATGATAGTTTGTAAGGAAATGTGTGTTCAAAAAACACAACATCTCTTGACACAAAAACAGTGTGTGTATCCAGATCATACAACTTAAAAGCTTTAAAACCAGCAGGATATCCAAGAAATAAACATCTTCTGGTTCTGGAATCAAATTTGTCTTTCTTAACTTGAGCATTGTAGGCAAAACAAAGTGAACCAAACACTCTCAAATTATTATAGACAGGTCTAGTATCAAACATAACCTCATATGGTGTTTTCCAGTTCAGCACCTTTGAGGGTATTCTGTTTAACAAATAAGTGGCTGTAAGAACACATTCCCCCCAAAACTTCTTTGGAAGGCCAGCATGAAATCGTAGAGATCTAGCAATCTCAAGAAGACTTCTGTGTTTTCTCTCTACCCTGCCATTTTGTTGAGGAGAATATGGAACACTCCTTTCATGTAAAATACCTTTAGAAGCAATGAATGATCTACATGATTCCTTGACAATTTCAGTACCATTATATGTCCTAATCTTCTTGACCTTTTTATTAAATTGTGTCTCAATCATAGACACAAATTCAGATACAACTCTTTCCACTTGCAATTTGTTATGCAATAGATAGGTCCAAGTAACCCTACTGTGATCATCAAGAATGGTTAAGAAGTAAGAAGCACCATCTAAGCTTCTGGTTTTGTATGGACCCCAGAGATCCAAGTGTATCAATTCAAAACACTCAGATGCTATACTATCACTGATAGGAAAAGGAGATTTATGATGCTTAGAGCTGTAACATACACCACAATTATATTCTGAAATACCTCTGCAACATTCATCATTTACATGTTTCAGTTTGGACAGAGATGCATG